>NC_056744.1:1803738000-1803766496 GCF_019279795.1 Protopterus annectens
AAACTGAACTTTAAACAAAATATTAAAAGCAATATGTTTTTTAAAGAGCAAGGGTTCTCAGACAAGAATGAAATCAGAGCCTCCCTGGAAAAGAAACCATGCACCAAGTGGTTTAACCTGTCAACCCTGGAGAGAAAAGCATTACAACAGCTCAAAAATGAGCCAAGCATTACTATCATGAAGGCTGACAGGGAAGCTGGTATCGTTCTATTGGATACCAGCCCTTACATCAACAAGATGGAGGCCACACTCTCCAACAAAGCATACTACAAAGACGGCCGACCTAAGCTTCTTAAAAACAGAAAAAGCATTGGTTGATCTCCATTGGAAAGACTTTATCTCTGACTGGAGTTAGATTTCATGACAGTACCATCTTTCAAAATCAGGAAAATGTTTGGGATCCCCAAAACGCACTAAGACCCAAACAACCCATCCCTGAGACACATAGTGGTAACTAAAAAGACCAAAATGGAATGCATCTTGGCGCTTTTAGATTACTACTTGAACCTGATAGTTCAGGAGTCCCAGTACTACCTTAGAGGCTCCTGGGAATTCCTAAACACTATCCATCAGCTACCCCCAAATTACAAACACTGCACCCTTATCACGCTGAATGTAGTGGCACTGTACCACAGTATCCCCCGCTAACAGGGGCTAGACAGTGTAGGAAAATACCTAGCCAACTGCACCCAAACCCCACCACACAACTCCAAACATGGATTTCACTACTAGAAATAGTACTGGAAAATAATTTCTTCTCTTTCAATGGCCAGATCTACCAACAACTCCAATGGGGTGGGCTATGGGAGCCAAAATGGCACCAGCCTACACCAACTTATTCCTAAGCTAGTGGGAGATGGACATCCTCACCAACCTTGCGGGTTTGAGTCCACCAGTATATATAAATGCTACATAGATGATTTTTTTTTGCTCTGGGAAGGCCCCCACCCCGAGGAACTCGACCCCTTTCTACACAGAATATTATGATACAGGTTCCACAACATGAAGAGAAACACAGCCTCCAAAGACAGCACCAGATTTCCCCTGCCAATCTACCTGGACTGAAAATCCATCAGAATTATACTGATAAACAACTGGGAGATCATTAAAAACAGCTACGAACTGCAAAAAGCACTGGGACCTTCCCCAGTCTTCAGCTACAAGAGAACAGAATCTCTTAAAGGCTATGTTCGACACAGCCCCCCCCAACCACCACCCCGAATGCTCAGAGGGAGGCCGCCAGCCACGTACAGCTGCGGCAACTGCATCTGCTGCCTGTACATAGCCAAATGGTAACACTTCACCCTAAAATCCCCCAGGCACATTTTCATCTTCCAGCAAGCATTTGACTGCAACACTGCAGACATAGTGTAGCTAGCAGTGTGCAAGCAATGTGGAGCCTACTATATAGGCAAAACAGTAAGAAAACTAAGCAACCAAATCAAGGAACACTACCAAGCCATCAGAAACCAAGATTCTAAAAACGTTCTAGCAAAACACAAATATACCGGCCCAGTTTGCACTAAATTCATGTTCATAAACCTAGACAAAGTCACCATCCTCCATGGTGATACCAACATCCAGTTGGAAGTCAGAGAACTTAGATGGCATGTGAAACTCCAGGCTGACATCCCCAGGCTTGAATGGGAACGTAAATATAAAAAGCTTACTCAAATGGATCAGATAAGGCAGAACTAACCCCTCCCCCTCAAAAGCCAGAGAAAAGTCTTAAATGCATGAACCTGCAAGTTAAGAACTGTACTTCAGAAGTTCAACCATGTAACTACCTACACACACATTATATATATATATATATATATATATATATATATATATATATATATATACATATATATATACATACACATACACACACACATATGCACATTATATGTATATAATATACACACACATTTATATATATATATATATATATATATAAAAATATACACACACACGTATACATATATATATATATATATATATATATATATATATATATTTTTTTTTTTTTTTTTTAATGCACAAATGAACATATTTGGAACAGCAAAATACATGTGATGTAATAGCCAAGGTTGTCAGCCACCTTAAAGGACCACTATAACTATAACTGAACAAAAAAGTGTCATGTTTTACAGTAGGCTACAATGGAATATGCAGTCAGTACAAATTTTGTTTGTAACCCTGAATGCCATCATGGAGACAAACATTATGATATTGTTTTCTTTTTAAACAAAACCTTTCCAGTGATGTACTGTGAGAACACAGTTCATGAAATGAAGTTGCCCCACTATAGCTTGTCAGATCCCAGTTCCATTTATTTAGAATGGAAGATGTGAGAAATACTAACTTTGACAGTCCTTAGTACAAATGTCTTTGAATGAGATGCAGTGATTCTTACAAATGTTTTTTTTTTCTCTCAGTCACTAAATATGGCCCAGTCGACCTGGGTTTGACCAATTGTTCAGTCGACTGACACAGCGGCAGGGAAATGATGGGTTTGCTCATCCTGGGGAAGGAGGGTGCTCACTGATATGCTCTCACATGGTAAAAAGAGTGGAACTGCCCTCGGATGCAATAAAGGAGTACGGGGGGGTGGGAGGGGTAGGGCATAATCAAAAAATGTGTTTTCCACATAATATGATGCACATTCTATGAAAACAGATTCAAAAGTATCAACTAATGACTAAAATAACAGTCAGTTTACAGAGTGAACAGTTGCTGAGTTCAGTTTATGGCCAACCTACTACTCCCCCCTCCCTCCTTCAGTCAGCCACAGTATCATACTGCCTCTGCCTTGCAAGGGTCAGCTAAGTAGTAACCTCGACATAACAATACACAGAGTGGTGTCAGTAAAAGGGGTCCGTCTTGTCTCTCCTTAATTCCAGCTTCTGAGCAGCCCTTTCACAGTAAACAAATCCCAAAATATCAGCTCCATGTATAGACAAATGTAGCCATATCTAAAAATGCACCCATTAAAATATACAATAAACAGCTTATTCTGTGCTTATATGGTGTGCAAAGTAACACTGTTTGATTAGTTTGTGAAATGTCACTTTTTACAGAACTTTATATAAACACCGAAATGTTTCTAAGTGGTTTGTTTAATAAGGGCTACCTCACAGGCCTGCAGTGAAACCCTGTACTTACTCTAACAAATTCTTCATTTTGTACACATTTCTGAACGTTTAAAATCAGAGATTACTTTGCAGGTTACTCACTGCATTTCCCCTGCATTGATAACTGAATGACTATTTTCTCTGTCACTTCCTGTGTACATCAGTTCTGCTAAGTTAATGTTTGTAAGACTTTGTGATGAACATTGCTAAGTCCACTAAATCCAATTAAATTCACTCTCAGCTAACCTTCTGAATGTTGCTGACAAAGTGAACAAAAAGTCGATTAAAGGCACAATGTGTTGCACCACAGTCATAAATTCAACCAAACAGGTGTAGTTTAGCCAATAACACCAACCTGAATTCAGTTGAACAATCTTTGGTGTGAGTATAAACGTATCCTCTGATGTATCCTACTCTGAGATATGTACACTTACTTATAAAATTATTGTAATGCTCTTGTGATTCCCTGCTCTTTCAAATATTTAGGCATCTAGCTGGGTGATCATCTGAATGTTCAACTTCATATCCACCATACAAAAGCTAAAATTCAACAAACTTTATTCTAAACTTGGAAGATTTTGCACTTTCTTTCATTTTCAGGTAGAGAAGCCACAGCTAAAAGAATATTAATGGCTCAGTTTGAGTACACCCTCCAGTGCACGACTTGTGCTTTTTAAAAAAACTGAGTTCCCTTCAAATTATTCCTAGTAAAACATGTTATTTTATTTCTCTTGCATCTAGAAGTGAACAGCTTTTCTCTGTGCTCCTAAAAGCTAAGTGCTTGTTTATCCAGCAAAAGCCAAACTACTCTTTCAAACATCTAGTCAATCTAATCTAAAATTAGGCAATCTGTACCAACTAGAACAGCATAAACAAATTCTATTTATATATGCAAGAAAACTATCAAACAGTACCTCCTAAAAGTTGCATCACAGCAATTTTTTTCCTTTACATTCATCCTTATTCCTTTTCTTTTTGTTCACCGTCCAGTCTCTTTTTTGCCTTTTTTTTGTTCCTATCTAAACTCATTTCTCTCTCTCTCTCTCTTATTCCTTCCTGTCCTACCCTATTCCATCATTTGCTTTCATCTTTTTCCCCTTTTCTGCTGCATAACTTGACAAGTACAAGTTATATTCCATGATGGTTTATTATTGCAATCATTTCACATATTGTACTTATACACTTTATGCGCTCTTTCTTTTTTTTAATGTTTGGCTTTAATTGCTTCCCAGGCCAAACCTGAAACAGGTCCCTTTGAATCAGTGTTCTACCCCAGTTACATAATGTAATAAATAAACAATGAATGGATATGCAGCCAGCTGTGGTCACTCTTCTGTTCTCCATTATAGCTCCTAAATAAGGTGATCAAGCAAGGATTCAAGACCATAAAGACTCCACAGCTTTTTATTAAAAAGCGAATAAGCGCTTTCTTCCAGCTTACCTGGCCTTCTTCAGATTCAAAATGAACTTCAAATTAATTACATTCTTAAATAGTCTTAATTACAGGAAATGATCAAAAAAAAAAAAAAAAAAAAGGAAGTAGTGCAAAATTCACTAAAAAATACATACATAATTATTATTATAAAAAATATTGCTAAAATTCATGTTGTACTAATATATTGAAATATTTCAAACCTAACATAAAAAATATTAAAAAGACTTTCAAAAATCTATTGCTTGCAGGACTTTATGCCTTAGACTTTAAAACTGCTTTTAAAGAAATATATTCATTAATACCAGGGGGGATTGCTGCATTTAGCTTCAATTGCCATTTAATTTCTTTTTCTTCAAGCCGAAGTTTCAAATCACCACCCCTGGGATTATAAACTACTTTGTCCAATATTGCAAAGAAAAAAGTGTGGTCAGAATTGTTTGCTGATATGTGTCTGTATAAGGCATTGTTTACATTTTAATTGTTTATATTATATACGTGTTCGTAAATTCTGTTTTTCGTAAAACGTTGGGCAGGCGAAACACATGGCCAAATACACCACACCTTTAGTCTTGCAATTCCCAACCTGAAATTCAGTCTTGCTATTACAAGTAAACATCTTTTCCTTCGTATATATACATACACCGATTGCAAGCTCCCCATTTTTGGTACCGTTTTCCATTCTACTACTCATATTCTTCCAACTGTTTTCCAACTGACATTTAATATTCCCCCCAATCTTGTAAACAAAACTCGGTTGATGCCCTAAAAAATTGCACACTTCCGTATCTCCTCTTAAGATGTTCCAGTTAACACAAATATCTTTTAAAATAGATGTACATGGGCTGTATTTTAAAACCATGGCCCTGGGATAATCAGAATTTTTGTTTTTGTCATAATGACTTTTATGACTAAATTATTCACCCAACAAGGGTTTATACAACATCCCCCATTGAGATAATACATAATCCATAGTTTCATCTGTCGAGTGGGCAGGGTAGCCTCTTTCTAAAAACATGTTGGCTATCAACTTGAGTTCTTTAACTACATCTTCTCTACGGGATGTCATCCTAGAAGCACGTATACACTGTCCTTTCAAAATACTTTCAAGGACGGCAGCTGTTAAATTCTGGCATACGGATACCAGCCACGGAGCACTGACCACTCCTCGACATTTTTATGCTTCAGTGAGTCATGGTGACAGACATGGGTACTACTGCTACTTGACCTAGCAGCAGGAAACACTCATTTGGGACACTGCCTGCTAAAAAACTAGCCACACAGCAAGAATGTACCGCAAACATCAGGCCAATGCACATCTATCCACAAAGTGATGCTACAGTCATTATGGACAAGGCAAAGAGCCTCAGCTCAGATGACAGCACCAGTAACTATGGCAGCAAACACTGTGCCACCCCCCACACACAACAAAATATACAAACTGCACACCAGAGACATATTCTACACCCCCAGGCACATACAATACAGTTATTCAGAGTGCAACCACAAAAACATGTAGTGTACCTTTATAAATACTGAATTCCTTCCTCTTAAAGTAACAAATCACTAACACCACATACAATACACTACTACTCATCTCCTCCCCATTTCCACTTTCAAACTCCTCCCCACTACCACGCATAACCGCATTCTGCTTCTCATAAATGGAGATATTCACCTAAAACCAGGACCCATTTCATACCCCATTACTGCAACCACCCTAAATCCCCCAATCATCACCAAGCACACAGTCACTCCATAACTTTAAGATTAGTCTTAATATTCAAAATACAAAAATAATTTTTCTATACATGCATGGATGTTTCAACGCACACCAGAAATCTTCATACCAACAGAAACATGGCTAAAACATTGTACTGCTAACAATGAAACCCTTTCAACCTGGTTGCACTATCCCTCAACCCGAATGTGCCCATTCTTCTCTCTAATAAGCTTCACATAAACCCATACCAAAAAAAATGACACCAAAATTTTGTAATGCAGACGTCCCCATCTATTCTGCATGTTAACAATCAGGAAAAAAACGTATGTATACTTGCTCTAAATATTCCACCAAACCACAAAAGTAATATTCCTATAATTGAAGATATCCTGCATTGAACCTCCTCCAGTATAATCCATCAAACTATAATACTCGGGGACACTAACTAATGCAAAATGGACTACCTGCAACAGCCTGGAACAATCTACCCAAAATATCTTCTCTTTAAACCTTTGAGATCTTTACTCCTTTACTCAGCTAATGACTCCCAACTACACACCACAAAATCTGCCACCACTGATCGCATCCTAATAATCCAAAAACGACATCCCAAACAGGAGTACTGACACACACTGAGCATCCACCATGCCACATTTACTATCCACACACATTCTTCTACTAATAAACCTTATAGAACTATGCCAGAAATCACTCTAACTTCAACAGTGACACCTTCAAACACACAATCACAGTATAACTGGAATTTACTAAAATACTCCCTTTAGAAGTGGGTAATCAAATATTTCTGGCAATACTAAATGCAAAGCCCCCCCCCCCCCAATAAATCAAGAAAAAAATGGCAAGTCCAATCCTGCTCCTTGGCTATCACATCCTACCAAGCTATTTATGAAAAGAGACAACCCTTGATATATCTGGAAAGCAAATAAAACCTCTGTCTCCCTGACTGCAGTCCTGCCACACTCTACTAAAGAATAAGCTATCCCTGACCAGGAAAAATACTTATCTAACTAACTATCATGACTTATAGAGTCTCCTAAAACATTCTGGACTGGAGTATCTCAACTCTTCAATCCAGGCAGGCCATTTCAACCCAAGCCCAATGCCCCAAAAAATATGACTACACCAACGCTTTTACTTCTAGTTCTCACTTCATTACCTATGTCATTTCACTTGTCACCCCAAATAATTCACAACACCCCTCTTATGCCAACACAGTACAAATTCCAATCTTTTTTTTTACTGTTCAACTATTCTTACTTTTAAAATTCAATCATATCCCCAAAAAGTGCATTTTGCAAAACTTGCCTCAGACAACCTACCCTATGAAAACCTTAAACTAGGAGCTAAAGCCATATCCTATCCAATATGTATTCTCATCAACAGATCCATACGAGATTCATGTCCCCAACATCTTGTAACAATCCCACATCATTCCACTTCATTGGAAGGAGCCTCCTTTTTTCTCCTTTATAAAGTGAATAACTTCAGACCCATAGCTATTCTACCCTCATTGTCCACGATCCTGGAAAAGTGGATTCACTCCCAGATCCTCCAATATACACTATCAAATAACCTTTTCTCCCCATCTCAACATGGCTTTTGCCCAGTACAGATGGTGCCAATCTGTCCTTCATTAACATTATTCACCTTCACAGAAACAACAAACAAATATCCATGTTCCTTGACCTATGTAAAGCATTTAACAACAGTCTCTCACTATAAACTGCTCCAAAAATTCTCTCCTTATGTCACTATTCTAACTCTGTCTCATTGTTTCTTCTCCTACCTTACAAACAGGTGCCAAAGCATTAAATGGCTACAGGCTAAATCATGTTTTCTCCCATTACCTGTTGGGTATGCCACAGGGCATCATCCCTGGCTCCTTGCAATTAAACATCTTCATTAATGATCTCCCTCTGCACCCCATAATGTCTCCATTATACAATATGCAGATGACTATTACTGCGAAGCACCATGACAAATCACTTTCCAAAATTGTAAACCATCCCTGAAAATGTTTTCAAATCTGTAAAAACCTGTTCAGAGACTCAAATCTTGTGCTCAATGGAGGACAAAACAATGCTTTTACTCAGCACCTCAACAGCAAAACTAACTCCTCTTTTACCTCAACAAATGGCACTACAACTGGCATTGTCTTCCACACCAAACTACTTGGACTAATAATTTATGTTGAACTGAAAATGGTTAATCACACCCTGCTAGTGGCCAACAAAATCACATCAAAAACTAGGCATGCTATACAGGGCCAAACAATACTTTACATATCATACCAGAATGTATGGTGCCTGTCCTTCCTACTCATCTCTCACACACATCTATTTACACCAACCTATATTCTCTACCAAACTCTCAATGCTTGTGCAAACCTACCAAACGTGCTACTATCCCTACTGCCTGTACCCCAACTTCAGTGGCATGAATTCCCCAATTCCCTAAAATTAATTCACTTTAAACAAGCCGATAATAATCACCACTGTTATGCTCTGTTCTCTCATGTTCTGATACACCCCAATAAAAATCCCTTGATCACCATATCCACAGCTAACTCAAACGCAAAAGCCCTGTACCCATGCACTGTTGCCAAACTAGAACTCTGTCCCATTACAAATTCATGAAATCAGAAACGTCATAAAATTCAAATCTCAAATTCATACCTCCTTTTTAACTGGATATGCAATTGCTCACTGCTCTCTGGAGAAGCCTCTTCAAAATCCAAGTTACCAGTCACTACCCCACATAACAGCCCCCTCTCTCTAAGCACTCATCATGTAGATACCTCACCACTGACTGCACCAAAGAGATTTCACTGTTTTACTATATCCACCCCTGTACTTCCATCATGATCACTCATCCTACACCTTGATCATTTAAGAATAATATTTAACCACCACTTATAGACTCTACTGCCCTCAGGTACAAAACTTTGCACTAAAGTTGACCCACCTTATTTCTCCAACTAATCACCATCACACCTTTATTCCGTCTCAGTTCTTCTCGCTACAAGAACAGTCTACTTCACTCCTATTTTGAAAAATATGTTTAAGTATGAACCACGCATTTTAACAAATATTTGCTTACAAATGTTAGTCTGACAGCAGTAGAATTCATAACCTACTTAGAAACTGAATAACTTATAATCTCCTCAGTTTATACTGCTGTAACTGAATTATCACCTCGATATCTTTTGCATTTGATCACTGTGAAATGTACTGGTCTCACTTGATTACTCAGCTATGTAACTGTGATGCTGCCAGCCCACCTATCTTGAATTTTGAAAATAATTCTATGTCATTTGTGAATATTGACATAATTTATACAAAACGTTATGTTATGTACTGAGCTTCAAGAATGCAACCACAGCATACCTTACTGGAACATAGAAGATTAACTTATAAAACTTAAGAAAATAAAGTGCTTTACGCTTTGCTATAAAAGCTAGTTTCAATGCAGCAAGAAAATGGGATGTCTACAGCTAGAAGTTGTTTCTATTGTCCTGGAGAGAAGAACTTACGAGGTTTAAAATGTAGTGTGTTTTTATTGCCCTATGACTCCCTACAGCTGTACATCTGACGAATATGTATTTCTAACACAGAGATGTTACGTTTCTGTTTAGCCTGGGAACTGAAGTCCGGTGACAAAAAGTGATCATCCAAGCTAACCAGCAGTAATGTTTGATATTAATTTAAGACCTCTCTCGGAAGACTAGGCAGTTTGTATCTTGTCTTGCACCACGAAATATTCACTCATCACTTCTGTCTGCGTGTTGCCTGCAAGTAAGACTTTAGGTATAATATTTCTCTTACAGATGGATAGGAATACAGTAAAGATTAGTTTAGATGTTTTCTGTATTTATTTGAGACTGTCCTGCAATGTTTTTTCCTGTGATTCCAAACTCTGAAGTAATTGTGCTGAATTTACTGAGTATTGTCTTGTTCTTTTAATTTTTATTATTAAATATATTTAACCCTGTATGGCTGTGGTGGTACAGCGGTAGCATTGTTGCCTCACAGCAAGAGATTCTCCCATTCGATTCTCCACTGGAGTGCATTCTATGTGGAATCTGCATGTCCTCCCCTCGGTTGAGTGGCGCTCGAAAGACATGCGTGGATGGGCATTCCTTCGTTGAAGGTTGGGCATCGGGCTGGCACCTAGACACTGTAAAAATCACCGGCCAATCATTAGCGGACCGCAGTTCCTCTATGGCGACCCCTAACCGGGAAAAGCTGAAAGACAAACAATAACAGTAAATATATTTAAACCTATATTTGTAGCTGATATTTGTGAGACACATTTACGCTTTTAGAGTACTTGCATATTTATTTGGTGACACTGTACAGGCTAATCCGACAGCCTTGTTCTTGGTCAGACTACCATTTGAATTAAAAGCAACATTACACAGTAAGATTGGTCACCCTTTGTAAGGACCTTATATAGTAGCTAAGTAGGGATTGGTGGCAGTGATAACTACCTTATAGTCTGGGCAGAAGGGGGCATAGCTAGTAAACCTTCTTCAGGAGTGTGTGTGTGTTTGTATATAAACTAAATCTCAACGTGTGTGTGTGTGTCACCTACTTGAGCAGGGACATGAAGCATTGGTTGGACAGAGAGGGTGCTGGAGGACTTAGCTTGGCCACTCAGCTGAGATCTCAACTCTATAGCTGTACCAGTGTGGAGTCTTATTGGGGATCTGGAGAAAGAGGGAAAAACCAGCCCCAGACTGACTGATCTCTGTGTGCTCTTAAGGGAAATTGTACTTTACTGTGTGTTTACTTGTCTTCCTCCCATTGTGTACACCCCTCACTGTTGCCAGTGGTGAGGATTGAGGCTCCTTGATTACTGGGCCACTGGAGGGGCATCACAGTAACAACTAGTGCCTTTTCCGATGAGTAAGTTTACATGAAGTTTACACTTCTACTGTTTAATATTTTGCCACTACATACAGCTTCTGTAACGTGCAAATCTTTATAAAATTACTGCTTTGATTTTTAATTTATAATAAATCTGTTGGAGCTTTTCTCCTTCAGCCTGTGCTGAAAATCTTGTTTAACAATTCAGTTGGAAAAATGGAAATAAGTAGAGATATCCCTTCCATACACAAAACAGACGCATGCAGTACACAGCAGTCATGCAGGCTGCGATGGGAAAGAAAAGATGGAAAAAATGAGGGAAAGGAAACATGCTGTTTAACTGTAACCATTGTTGCAGATGAGTAAAGTTATGAGTTGTTAACCAACTGCTTCTGATGGTCCAGGTTTGATTCCTTTACCATTCATTTACCAATTATAACTGTACACAAGTCACTAAACAGACAGTGATCCTGAGACAAGCCTGAAAAAAGCAGTATATGGGTCAGTATTCTACCCAGGTTAAGATATACAAAAATCATAAGTTTATAAGCAAACAAATAAAAGGCTAATTGTTTTACATAAACTGTTATGACAAAGCTCATACAATTTCAGTGACAGTTCAATTAATTTCCATATTACTCAGTCTATCATGTGGATCACTAGCAATTAATTTCAGTGGTTACGTATTATCGCAACCACACTGCAAGCATCTCAGGGCTGTACATGCAGTGTTGACAAATTGCAATGAACAGATCGCAGATAATTTAAGTACCCAAATTGGAAGTAATAAAGACAGTGAAACTGGTCTGTGTGAGAAACAGCTTTACTGGAGACTTCATATGTACAAATAAGTAGAATAGGTTCACAGAGAAAAATGGTCATCTTCTAATAAGCCCCTTATTCACAGTTGTGTTGAATACTCAAGCAGTGCTTAAATCCCATGTTAAAGGACCACAGCCTCAAGAATAACACGTGTTTTGTATGCAGTGTTTTATGATCATGGCTGGACGTGGCCACAGCAAATCTGGACAAACCCAAAAACAGGGACCGATTTTACAGATTCTCATCAACCTGGAAAGTTGCCACAATGAAAGGTTTACTGTTACTCTGCATTTTTCTGAAGGAAATAAAGTGTGAAACTCAAAATACATGCCATTATTTAGTGAATTCATTCCTAACTAATTTTCCCAAAAATCCAGAAAATCATACACATTTTATTAAGAACAGCCCAAAAATATGAGGCAAAAATGCGCCCAATCCGCGATAATGTGGAAAGTTGAGAGGTGTCTTCCGCTCTCTAAACAGGAAAACAGCATGTGTCTGAAAACTTAAACATGCTGAAGATGTAAATTGCAAAGGTGTTGGGTTAAAGTGCACCGGACATTAGGGCCACTGTCGTGGGTTATAAAAAAAAAAGCGAGTCATAACATTCAAGACTGGTGTGCAGCCGGTGCACGAGCTATCAATCAAATTACGTCAGAAATCCGTGGTTTGGCTCTTGGATCCCGGTGGCTCTGTCTGTGGTCAGTCACTGTCCGCCTTGCACTGTGAATGAAACACTTTCGGGCCTGTCCACTGTTACAGCATCACTTCAGGTCCCGGACAGCAGTGTTAGTTGGGTCAGGATGTTCCGGTACCTGACCGCTGGTAGAATTACCGAGAACACCTTGACAAGCCACAATAACATCTTCGACGAACCCCCCGTCTATACGGGAGTCCGTCATGAGTTCCCACAGAGCATGCAAAGAGGATGACTTGGTCCGGTCAGGCCGGGCCGGGTACGGGTGGAAACGGTGCGCCCTGCTTGTCAGAGTGCAGTTAGATGCAGTGCTGAGGTGCTCCTCCTGGCCTTCAGACCCTCCCTGGTCACCCACATCAGGAATGGAGCTCATTTCAAGTTCGCCCCGGAGGTCCATGCTGGGGGGTGGCTCCGGGCTACAGATAAAATCTGATGCCACAGTATAAGGCGATCCAACAGAACCGGGAAAGGAGGTCTGTTTATTTGTAAAACCCTTATCTGATGCCATGTTAGGAGGCTCCGTGCTACCGGCTGAACTCACCCATGAGAGGATCTGTTCATGTTTAACATTGTTCAACCCATCGGATACACAGTAACCGGTTAAAGAGGCCTTCGATTGTGCGTCTTCACTTCCTACCCCACTGTCCCGGTCACTGGTCACTCTGTGGGCACTGCTGCACCCCACTGAGATTAGTTCTTTCATTACATTTGCAACTAGAGCCGCTTTACCGAGCTCATGGTTATTAATATAAATCGATGTCTGCGTAACTCGACACAAAGGACAGCGATACCAGCCCTCTTCCTCTTTCCACACTATATCTGTAGCACAGGTTAAGCAAATATTGTGTCCGCAGTTCATAATGACAGGGTCCGAGAACACATTTTTGCACCGTGGGCAGGTTAAAACGTCCACAACTTTCTGAAATGCCGATTTGTAGAGCTCCATGGTGAAGTTATATAATAGTGCGTCCCCTGGTGCCAGGTTAAGGGGAGGCTCCATACTAGCCAGGGAGTGACCGGTTACAACAGAGGCCTCCGATCGTGAGTCTGCACTACGTACCCCACTGTCCCGGTCACTGGTCAGCCTGCGGGCAGTGCTGTACCCTCGAAGTTGCTGCTTTCGTTTCATTTGCAACGAGACCCGCTTTACCGGGCTGACGGTTTCTAGAATAACGTGGTGTCTGCCGATACCGACCCCCTTCCTGTTCGGGCACTTTATCCGTGGCACACGTTATACAACTACTGCATGCACAGTTCGTAATGACAGAGTTCCTAAACGCTTTGTGACATTTTTTTACAACGTTCTCAGCCGCCAGTTTGTGCAGTTTCATAGTGAAGTGATCCAACAGTCTGCTCCCCGGTGCAAAGTTATGGGGAGGCTCCATACTAGCCAGGGAGTGACCGGTTACAAAAGAAGCCATCGATCGTCCGTCTTCACTTCCTACCCCACTGTCCCGGTCACTGGTCACTCTGCGGACAGTGTCGTGCCACCCTGAAATTACTGTTTTAATTACATTTACAACCAGAGCCGCTTTACCCAGCTGAGTGTTAACTTTACTCCGTATGTCCGTATCTCCACACTCAGGACAGTGACACCTGCCCCGTCCCTCTTTGGACACGGAATCTGCAGCACAGGACGAGCAGATATTGTGCCCGCAGCCCATAATGACAGGGTCCGACAACAGGTTCTTACACCGCGGGCACGTTAAAACGTTCACAAGTTTTTCAAATGCCGATTTGTAGAGCTCCATCGTGATGTTATATAACTGCGCGCCCCCCGGTGCCATGTTAAGGGGAGGCTCCATACTGGCCAGGGAGTGAGCGGTCACAAACGAGGCCTCCGATCGTCCGTCTTCATTCCCTACCCCACTGTCCCGGTCACTGGTCAGCCTGCGGGCAGTGCTGCACACCACTGAGATTAGTTCTTTCATTACATGTGTAACCAGAGCCGCTTTACCGAGCTCACGGTTATAGTCTCTCAGTGTCACGTCATTAAGAGACACAGGACAGGGACACCAGCCCTCAGTATCAAACTCTTTCTCTTTGGACACCACGTCTTCAGCACAGGCTACGCAGATGTTGTCTCCGCACTCCAGAACGGCAGGCTCCGAGAACAGGCTCTTATACAGCTGGCAGGTTAACACGTCCACAAGATTTTCAAAAGTCGATTTGTAAAGCGCCATGTTGTAATTGTGTCAGTTTGGAAGGTTCGACACAGGAATGGGCGTGGCTACTCAGCCTTAATGCTTGCGCTGAGCTGCACTACTAATACATGATTGGCCTGCAATGCAAATTGACAGTGACATCATGCATACATTGCTAATTAACAGGTGACTTTTGGGTGCTTGTCAAGGAAGGATAGAGTTTGAGATATTTCCTGTGATATTGCTGTCGTCTTTGCTTATCCTCTTCGTCAATTTACTGGGATCTCGGAGTTGGTATATTGAAGTAGCACAGGGTTGTGGGGGGGACAGTGTCCCCACAAGAGGGAAACGGGGAGCTTGCCGCCTACAAAAGCAAAAATGCAAAAGTAATTGTACTCAAAGAAAACCCAGTGCAAATCCCACTAAAGTAATCATTTTTGCACTTTCAGCAAGTATTATGCGGTTAGCGTGGATCTTGGCTATGTTTGTATATGCTCTCCCTAGTAAGATAAATTTTAATTTGTTTTAAACTTTTATGATAGGAGGCTTTAAAATACCCGGTTTCTGCCCTTTTTGCAAAGGATGTGAATAAGAAAAAAGGCACATGTCATATGTGAGGAAACCGACAACATGGCTCTGCTGGACAGAGGCACAGGGAGCTAATCTAAGGGGGCGTCGAAAGCCAACATATTCGGGCTAGGCTTATAACTGTCTTCGGGCAGATAGCCTAGTACCCACCTATGAACAAGTGTGAAATGGCTAACCCTGCCCCTTTCCCAGCCCGGTGACACCGCCCCTTTCCCAGTGACGTAGCATGTGACGCAAGCAAGGTTGCTTCAGCCGAGGGAATCTAGCCGCCCCCATAAGCTCACTGTACAAGTCAACAACAGATGAATGGAAAGAAGACCCCCAGTGTTGTACTTTTCTAAAGTGTTCGTCATGGAGCGCTACAAATCGGCATTGCAATCACTTGCGGACGTTTTAACCTGCCCGCGGTGTAAGAACCTGTTCACGGGCGCTGTCATTATGGGCTGCGGACACAATATCTGTTTGACATGTGCTGAAGATATAGTGTCCAGAGGGAAGGAGGAAGGGGGCTGCTGTCCTATGTGTTTTGAAGAGGTGGAACTCGGACTGTATATTTTTAACCATCAGCTTGGTAAAGCGGCTGTACTTACAAATCTACTGAAAGAAGTAATCGCAAGGAGAAAAAGCACTGCCCCCAGAGTAACCAGTGACCCCGACAGTGTGGCACGGAGTAAAGACGCACGATCGAAGGTCTTCCTGTTCAGTATGGATCTTACCTTTAGCATAGTATCAGAAAAGGATTTTATTAAAAAAAATGCACATCCCAGTGTAAATAGTGACTGGGACAGTGAGGTAGAGAGTGAAGACGAACGATCGGACACCTCTTCCATAAGCACTTACTCCCTGGCTAGTATGCATCATCCCCCTAACATGGCACCAGAGGATGCACTGTTATATTATTTCATCGTGGAGCGATACACGTCGGCATTTGAAAAACTTGTGAAGGTTTTAACCTGCCAGCGGTGTGAGAATCTGTTTACGGACCCTGTCATTATGAAGTGCGGACATAATGTCTGCTTGACCTGTCCTCCCGATGTAGTATTCAAAGAAAAAGGCGGCTGGTACTGTCCTCTGTGCCGACAGAACCAGGAACCGGGTTATATTTGTAACCCTCAGCTAGGTAAAGCGGCTCTGGTTGCAAATGTAATAAAGGAAGTAATCTCACGGGGGTACAACAATGCCCCCGTTGTAACGAGTGACTGGGGCAGTGAGGTAGAAAGTGAAGACACACGATCAGAAGCCTCTTTTGTAACCGGTTACTCCCCGGATAGTATGGACCCTTCCCCTAACATGGCACCGGAGGGCTCCCTTGTAACCAATGTGTTTATGGGTGGTAAAAAGACACAGATCCTCTCATGGGTGAATTATGTTAGTAGCAGAGACTCTCCTGACGTGGCATCAGAAAAGGAAAATAGAATCAAACACAGCTCCTTACCTGGCTTGTTGGAATCACCTCCTTCCACCACTAGCACAGAGTCTCCCCCAAGCATGGCTCCGGGGGTCCAAGTTGAAACAGCCTCCTTTCCAGGTGTGCATGCCTGATGCCCAGAGTCTAAATGCCGACAGTCACACTTGTCATCTAACTCTTCTCTGACAAACAGGGGGCACAGCAGTGACCCATACTTAGCCCGCCCCGACCGAACCCAGTCATCTGCTTTCAGTAAACTATTAGAATTCTTGAAGGAGCTCCATAAATGCAAAAAGCTCCTCAATGATTGTATTGCAGCTTGTCAAACAGTACTGAATAACTTTACCAGCATTCAGACACCAGAACGTTCCCCAACTGAAACTGCAAGTAATATGTGTCCGGGACCTGAAAGTAGTTTTAAATGATGACCCAAATATGACCGAATTACCGAACATGACTGACACTAAACATCACAGACAGAACATCCTGATGCAAGAGCCAAGCCATCAGATTTCTGACTTAAATTCTACTAATCCTGGCACCATGACTGGAGGAGAACTGAACTTGTGACTTAATCTTGTACATTTGTATACACACTGGTATCTGATTTTCTTTTTTGCTGATATTAACGACTTCCGGTGCATTTTAAACCAAGACCTTTATAATTCACATCTGAACTATCTTTGATTTTTCAGACGCATCCCTAACTTTTTGTCAGTAGTTTATGGTGTCTCTCCCTGTCAATCCCTCATAAAACTGGTGTTTGCGTAGTAAAGGTGTTGGATTACATAAATAAGCAGCAGCATTAGAGTTTTCCTGTTGAGGAAGCGTAAAATTGCAAGAAATAGAGAAAAACAAAGTGTGTGTTTATGTGTGTGTGAAAAGAGAGAGCGGTGAAGCAACAGCAGTTGAGAGGTTTGCATGCCTCTCTATGTCTTGGCTCAAGACAGATGGATAAAACCAAAAATGGGAGGGGGGGGGGGGCAAAGACTCTAAAACAGTTATTACATTTTACTCATAAACTTAGCACGTTCCTTCAACAACACGTTTTATGTTTAATGAAGGTAATAGTCTGAAACTCAAATGCATGTCATTATTTAATGACTTCCGTCGCCAGCGATTTGCCAGCAAACGCAGACATTAAAGGAATAAGGGACCAACAAATTTAATATTAATTTATAAAATTATATTATTTATATAATTTATAAAAAATATAAAATTAATCCTGCATTTCATTGCTGGAACCTGCTTTCTGAGTGACTGCTTTTCAATCTATCTGGAAATATATATTTTTTTGGTTTTAGAGTTCGTACCTTAATTGTTGCATATATTTTTTTCAGATCTCTGCGGAAAGTGTCTTGTCCCATCCATCCTCCTTATTTTTGGCTCGTAGTTTAAATTTGGTGGCTTTTGCAGTGCCCGCCCCACTGTAGATTTGATCTAGGATGCTCCCCCGGTCCCATCTCTTTACCACATTCTACCTAATAAACTCTTTCTGCACTTGCTTTTAGTCCTTTTTAATTTAATTGCATTTTTTAAACTGTGTTTTGTCTAATATTGCTGCATACTTAAGTGTCCTAGCTTGCACTGGGTGCGAATTGTTTTTACTACTGTTTTTTGCTACTTTTCTGTAATAAAATAAAAAACTGTAAGCCTGTTTCCTACCTTTCCTGTAACTAGTGTTCCAGATACAGATTTGATGTATCCAGGACTGTATGTAAGCTTCTGAGCCCCCCAAGCCTTTGGGCAATCTTTTCCATTGCTCAACTTTCTGATTTGAAAGCCTGCATTTGCACTTTTTTCTGTCCTATACATCGTCTAGTGCAGATACAGATTCTTAGTTTTAGCACTTAAATTTGCTTATTGGTGCTCAGCACTTGTTAGAACTTGTAACCACTAAATAACCTACTAATTACTACAGCACTCAGCCTTCCTCATTACCTACAGGAAAACAGTTTTTGCGCTTACTTTTCTCACTTACTTAGAGAAAAACAACTCTTGTACTCACTTTCCTCACTTATCTAGAGTAAAATAGTTTTGTATTCAGGCATGTCCAAGGGTCAGCTCCCAGTGTTCTCTCCTGTCTATCTGATGAATCTGGGCATCTTGAGGCAATGTAGAAATTGCCTCATGTACACAGACAACCCTCTCCTCCTACAACCCAACACTACAACCTGAGAGATGCACTTATCTAGCCAAACTGGAGGTAAAGTTCTCTCCAACCAAGATTGAACTTGACAGTCAAGAGGAGTAAGTAAATATTTGCACAATACCACACTCATCACATAGTCTCACTAAATCTACACCACCAAAATCCATACATAGTAACACAAAAACATTCGCGGAGGCTCTCAATAATAATCTGTTTAAGCAACAAAGACCTCTAAAGCAGAAACGCAAGCAATCTCCATCCCCAACACAACCCAAATGACACATAGCCCACAGACTCAGTGTGCCACTCAACCACAGCCAGTAAGACAAAACAATGTACCCAACCCACTAGTCTTAGGTGACTCTATAGTCAGGCACGCTGATGTCCCACTCACCAGGCTAAACAAGGGTAAGATTACTGTCAGCTGCCTGTCGGGTGCCAGGATCCACCACATAACCCACCACTTAGGTCACTCCACAACAAGTACAAATATGACTCTGTCATTATCCATGTTGGTGTGAATGACCTGACATGTACCTCCCTGGACTACATGAAAAGAGACATGGAAGAGCTCTCCGATCTTGTAGCCCAGGCAGGTATGACCCCAGCATGGATCGTGCTATCCCAAACAGAACCAAGACGCTATCCTCCAAAAAAGGAAGCCAATCCGGTGGTCCCCTGCCATAAGCAAACTGTACAACAGAAAGAAGAAACTGTTGCAAAACAGAGTAAAATCCCATGAGTGTTGGAGTTCTCTGGTCAGCCTCAGTAAGAAGCTGAGATCCCTTATAAGATCCTCCAAAGCTAGCTATGAAAACAAAATTGACACTAATTCTAAGGACAATCACAAAGCATTCTATAGCTATGTCAAGAATCTCAATGG
This sequence comes from Protopterus annectens, assembly GCF_019279795.1. NCBI lineage: Eukaryota > Metazoa > Chordata > Ceratodontiformes > Protopteridae > Protopterus > Protopterus annectens. Next base: position 1,803,757,858 of record NC_056744.1, read on the forward strand.
CAACACTCAGATCTGCTCTGAGTTACAGCACAATAGCACAAAAATTATTGAACCAACTGATATTGCCAACATCCTGGCAGATAGGTCCAGTTCTAACCTTACCCCCCACCCCCCAAAGGGCCCATATCTACACAGGGAGAATGCAGAATCCCTGTAATCACAACTACGCAGGTAAAAGTTGCACTCTCTAAAGCCAAAAACACAGCATCCATGGGATCAGACAACATCCCAGGCTGCGTTTTACATGAACTTCAGAACAAACTGGCTCCCCACCTAAGCACCATGTTCAGTAATAGCCTCACATCAGGCTTTGTGCCCACTGAATAGCACACAGCAACAGTTACCCCACTCCACAAAGGGGGAGCCACCACTGATCCCGGGAGCTATCGCCTTATTAACCTGACACGCCTGGTCTGCAAGGCCATGGAATGTATCATCATGGAACTTATAAACAAAGACATTGGTAACCTCCAAACTCTGGATCTCACCCAGTTGAGGTTTGTGAAAGGCAGATCATGCCTCCTGAACCTGATCGACTTCTTTGAGGCAGTCACCAAAGCCATAAATTAGGGTAAGGTGGTTCACATAGCCTATCTTGACCTCGCCAAGGCTTTCAATACCACCCCCCATTCTGGAATTATAGCTAAACTCACTAAACTAGGTATAAATTCCTAAGTCACAAGATGGGTTGCCAACTGGCTCACTGACAGAACCCACACTGTAAAAGTTGCAGACTCCAAATCTGACCTCAAACCAGTGACAAGTGGAGTACCACAGGGTTCAGTCCTGGGACCTCTCCTGTTGGGTATCTACTTCTCTGAAGTACAGGCTAACACAGAAGGCCTCTGGCTAACGAAGTTCACAGATGACTGCAAACTAGGAGCCATAGTCAAGCCCCCAAATGATGCGGACATCCTACAGAAGGGCCTCACTGAGACAGATGCCTGGTGTCAGAGCCATGGCCTCAAACTCAATGCCAAAAAGAGCATTGTCATCCCCTTTGGTAAAAACACTGTACCCATGAACTACTACATAGGCAGCAGTCTACTTAACACCGAATGTGCGATAAGAGACCTTTGGACCCAGGTGGACAGTAGTCTCTCCTTTGATAGTCACATCGCCACAGTAGTCAGGAAGTCCTTCTATGTGGAGCACCTCATCATAAAAGATTTCTCATCCAGGAAAAAAGAGGTCATTGTTTCCCTCTACTTGACACTCATTAGACCCATTATAGAGCACAATGCCCCTTTTGGAATGTACCTCACAAGTCATCTGCAGCAGCTGGAAAGGTCACAGAAGTACCTCACAAAGTGGATTACTGGCCTCAAACAAATGCCCTACACTGACCATCTCAAAAAAACTCCAGCTTTACTCCATAGCATATCGCCTACTTTGAGGTGATCTCTGCCTAACATATAAAGCTATGTCAAACCCAGAGCTGTTGAACATGCTACACCTAAAGAAATCCCAATCCCTCCAAGCTACACGCTCTAGGGACCTAAACCTTGTCACCACAATAAACAGGACATGCTGGAGGGATAGATTCCTGTCCCAGATACTTTCCATACTCTGAAACATGCTACCTATCTATGTCAAGCAAAGTTCTTCATTAGCACTCTTCAAGAAAAATCTAGATGAGTGGATGGGAAATAGGAAATACACCTTGGGGATCACTTATCTGTCTCTGCTTGACAGTGGCACAGGAAAATAACCTTCTTGAGTGGTGTAAGCCAGGGGACCTTGTTGACTACGCTTACATAGGCCCTTGGGCCAATAGCCTAGTACCTACCTATGAACCTATGAATGAATATCTAAAAATACATCTCCACAGCCCCACTACTTTTATATACAACTCTGAGGTCACACTATTTAAGGTGCATGAAAAACCTGAGTAGTACACTAGTGGTAATCGGTGGGTGGTGGTGTAAATGATGTACTGTCATGGCCACTAACTTTACAGACTCACTTGATGTGGTTACTAGTAGAAACTGCAGCATTAGTGCAAGGACAGATGAACATACTTTGAGGTTTTCTAGTAAAGCAAGTATATCTGCTGCCAACATGGTGTAATAGGACACAGTCACAAAGTGCACTATGACAATTTTGTGACAGCAGGTAATTTTTTTACACAAAAAATTAATTGCAAGTGATCTCTTTAATAGACTAAACAGTATGGAAATTAAAGGAGAACCGCATCCACAGACTCAAAATACATGTTTATTTCATCATGGTTTGTTGTTTCCTACTACTACATTTTAACAACACTCTGGGGTTTTAAATATTTTTACACATAATTGCTGAGTCTGACCGCATGGAATCTAGCATCTTGTAGTGATCCTGATACCTGTAGGTATCCCACAATGCAATGCTTGCCTGTAAACAATTACACCACACAGGTGTCTTTCTTCCTAAAGCTCCTGTCACTGCATTGATTTTTCATGCATACACTGCTGTCTTTCAGTCAGTTAGTTTTAAGCTGCATTTCATGCCGTTCAATAGCTACTTAAAACACAAATGTCACTGAACATACTTGCATAGTGCTTTTTACTGCTACTTCCTTTTAGAATGGTTAAACTAGAGTCTTTTGTGAAGCCTGATTTATACTACTTTAGGTCATCTCCCATTCCCCTTCACACCTAACTTCCCTAGCTGTCAAAGTGCTAAAGGGTAATTTGAGCTGTTACTTGACTCATGTACTGTTTCCTTGTTCTATCTATTCTTTACTTTCTGTATGGATAGGGGAAGGATCAGGGAGCTGTGACATCAGGGCATGAGTGGGTTTTTAGGACAGTCATGGTGATGCTAGGTTGGGGAGGGAATTGGCCAGGAAACTATCTATATTCATTGGCCTTGGTGACATCAATGAATTAGAGACTACAGCAAGCTTTTCCAGGGCGGGATAAAAGTTTTTTGAAAGTGAAACCACCACAGTACAGTAAGTACTGTTGTAGTGGTTTCCATAACTGTTTATATAAGACAATCAGCCTTTTAATTATTTGCCACTGAACTTTCTGAAATATTGATATAGGTCATGGCAGTATTGTTTTTTTTTTTTTTTTTTGCATTTCTTAACTGGAGTAGACCACTAACCCATGTGCTCCTTTTCACTATCTGTTTAGTGACTTGCATACAGTTTCATAGTAGGCAAATGAATGCTAAAGGAATCAAACCTTGACCATCAGGAGTGGATGGTTAACAACTCATAGCCACATTCATAAGCACCAATGGTTACTTACAGTTAATGTCCCTTTTGGTATGTGCCTTTCCAAGCATCTGCAGCAATTGGAGAGACTACAGAGGTTCCTCACAAGAAAAATTCAAGGTCTCCAGCATCTGTCCTGTGAGGATCATCTGAAATCACTGTCAGTTTATTCTGTTTAATACAGAACTACTCAGATGCAATCTCTGCCTTGCATATATGTAGTTGGATGTTAGTGCTGAAGAACTTTAATCACAGAGCTGGTGGGCACACGAGGTAGACAATAGGGGGTTCCCAGAATCTGTACTTAATAACTGGGGTTCTGACTTCCACAGTCATCACATTCTGCATTGGGGTAAAACCCTGAATCTTCCCTTGATTGGGATCCATCCCAGTGTCAGCCAAACATACATTTTAAGTGATGCTCAAAGAAAAGACGAAGGTGGTAACACACTCTAAGAATTCAAATATGTGAGTGACACTTGTTTCTAAAAACTCTGATTAGACTTTTGGTAGCACTGCACTCCTCTTTCTGTTATGCATCTGATAGATTTAGTCAAGGTCCCTATTATTTCATCAAAAATTCACATCAACGAATGGCATTTCTAACGGCATTTTATTGAACTTGCCATTCGTTGAGCCATTCTGATTGACATCATATTATAGTGGGAATCAGGAAATTTGTCCTTTCCTCACTGTAATGCAATCTTGGAGTTGATACATATAATTAGTGTGGGGGGGGTGTGGGGGTTCGATTTACAGCATTTCTAATGAAATGTCTTTTGATGTGTATCTTCGATGAAGTAATATAGACTCATTTAGACCTGCTAGCCAGGGGAAGCTGTAATAAATGCAGGCTTTAACGTTACATTTTTCAGAACCAACCTGCCACTGCTTTTTTTTTTAATTTTTTTTTTTAAGTCTTGGACAACAGTTTGGAGGTAGATGCACTAAGATCCCTTCATGCACTGTCTAGCTCTGTGATCTTACTCATCATTAAGAGATAGTGTGCATTTTGAATTATTTACTAGTTTATGAAGGGTCTTCTTTAACACCATTGCAGTTAAGATATGTTGTAGAATTCTTAGATATGTATTTCATCAGTGATTTGTTTAAAAAATCAAGGCATGCTGTGGTCCTGTAAAATATTACATTCGCTATTAACAGGTAGTTTTGTTATTTCCAGAGGCATATGTTAGACTGTGAATGATATTCTCAAGGCCTCTTTTTTTTGGTCAAAATAACTGGCTTATTGCTGGTTTGCCATCCTGACTGTGATATAAAAAAAAAAAAACTTCAAAGTATATGTTGTCTTCATTGTCTTCCAGTTTCAGGGTCATGCCTCTGGATCTCCTACTGCTGTTTATAGTGTATGTTTTTTTTGTGTTAATCTTTTTATAGTAGGAGAGATCTGGTGAGTTGACAATTTTAACCAAGAATATAGTAACAACTATTAATGCTAGGTGACCTAGTAATAATTCTTTAATTAATGGTGAGTTTTATTTGTCCCAGTATATTACAAGTTACAAAACTGTACGAAAGCAGTGTCCCAACAGTTTTAAAAGTTGTCACACACTTTGTATTCACACACAAAATTCTGAGAGAGAAGCAACGTGCTCAACAAAATTAAGTTATCATACAATTCACTCTGACATGCTTTAGTGTTTTGTATTACAGCACTAAGTCTGTTACAGATTTCAGAGCTATCTGTAGGTTTTTGATAGTTTGTTACAGATTTCAGAGCTGGCTGTAAGTATTTGATGCTGTCTCTGATAACTGCCATCTATGGGACAGAGTGTGCCTTGCTGACACAATAGCCAATTATGAGGCAGTTGCCAGTCATAATCAATTTGTTACTGTTCAAGAGACACTCAAGAAATGCAATTTGATAGCAAAGCTCAAGTTGAATTTATTCAGAAGCATAGTTAGCTGCATTTGTGCCTGGTGCCATCCCCATATCTGGTTCCCCTTTAAAGAAATAAAGTTCTGCTTGGAATTGGGAGATCAAGAAAAAAAAACAGCTTTGTCTGCGGCAAGCTGCTTGCTACAAACACCACACAGTGCTGCAGAGCTTCAGTTTCACCAAAGTGCAATACTGGCATTTAGGAGCTGGTATGCTGTAATGAGCAATCAAGATCAGCCAATTGCACCCCCTCACACTTTGCGCCTGGGACAGCTGCCCACTTTGCCCCACCCTAACTGTGCTAGTGAATTTCTTAAACCCATTTTGAAAACACATTAGCAAAGAGTTATTATAGGAGACCAGATAGTAATTATTTGTTTTACATGGAGAGCTTTAACAATTTGAATGCATTACCAGTTAAAGTATGGTAGCACAACCTGTGTACTAGCCTTAAAACAGGCAGGAACTTGCAGCACCATTAGGCGCCCTATTCAACCAAAGCCTGAGTACCGGTTTTGTCCCAGCTGAGTGGAAGACTGGCACTGTCATCCCTTTACACAAAGGTGGAGCATCCATGGGAAATTATAGACCCATCAGCCTAACTAGCCTGATCTACAAGGCCATGGAATGGATTATCATGGACCTCATTAACAAGGACATTGGCAACCTCCAAACACTCAATCCCACACAGTTTGGCTTCGTCAAAGGGAGGTCATGTCTGTTAAATTTGGTTGACTTTTCTGAGACAATCACCAAAGTCATGGATGAGGGAAAGACAGTGCACACCACCTATCTTGACCTGGCCAAAGCCTTCAACACTATTCCCCACTCGGGCATAATAGATAAACTCTCTCAACTATGCATCAACCCGTATGTTACCAGATGGATTGCTAACTGGCTCACTGATATAACCCACCTAGTCAAAATAGGGGAAGCCACCTCAAGCAGTAGACCTGTATTGAGTGGCGTACTGCAAGGTTCAGTCTTCAGGCCCCTGTTATTTGGAATACACTTTTCTGAGGTACAGGCCAAAACCAGTGAGCTATGGCTGACCAAGTTTGCAGATGATTGCAAGTTGGGAGCTGTCATCAATTCCCCTAGTGACGTGGACATCCTCCAAGAGGGTCTCACCCAAACAAATGACTGGTGCCAGAAACATGGCCTCAAGCTGAACACAAAAAAATGCATCATCATCCCCTTTGGGGAGAGAAATGTCCCTGCAAATTATCACATTAATAACATTCTAAGCACAGTCAGTTATGAGGGATTTGGGCACCCATATTGATAACAACCTGACTTTTGACCACCATGTTGCTTCCATTGTACGGAAAGCTTTCTACATGGCCCACCTCATAAGTAAGGGTATCTTATCCAGGGGCAAGGAGGTCATACTATCCCTGTATTCTTCCCTTATGAGGCCCAGTATTGAGTACAACACCCCGTTTAGCATGTACCTCATGAAGCACATGCAGCAGCTGGAGAGACCACAGAGGTTCCTCATCCAGGTCCTCAAACATCTACCATAAACAGATGGACTAAAAGCCCTATCCCTCTACTCTGTTTCATACAGACTCCTCAGAGGTGACCTCTGTCTGGCATACAAGGTGATCTCAGACCCCACCTTGATAGGACTGCTGCATATACGCAAGTCAAGCTCCACTCAAGTAACCCACACACGTTGCCTCAACCTGGTTTGTGACATCAATAGGACTTGCTGGTGGGACAGATTTGTGTCCCAGAGACTCTCCTGTCTGTAGAATAGACACCCTCTGCACATCAAACAGAGAACCTCTCTACCCCATTTTAAGCGCAACCTGAATAACTGGATGGGAAATATGAAATACAACCCTGGGATTCAACCCATGTCCATGCTGGAAAGGGGCATCAGGTGCTGTTTTGTCTATACATGGGCTAAACTTTTGGCTGTGCTTATAAGGGCGTCAGGGCCAATAGCCTAGTAATTTCCTATGATCATATCATGATCACCTCAACATTGCTTACAAATGTCCAGCATCTTTAACTGACATATTTGTCCAGTCAGTGAAAGCAGCAATAAAAGAAAAAAATAATCATATTAATGTTATATTTTAAAAAGTAATTGTTAAATGCTGTTGTTGTGTCTTTCGGCTTTTCCCGGTTAGGGGTCGCCACGCGGAACTCCGGTCCATTAATGACTGGCAGTAGATTTTTACGTGCCGAGTTGCCAGCCCTGACACACAACCTTCAACGAAGGTACGCCCATTCACGCATGTCTCCACACAGAAGACGCTCTAGCTGAGAATCGAATAGGACAACATCCTACTGTGAGTCAACAACGCTACCGCAGCACCACCACCGCAGTAAAAAAAGTGTTATTATTTGGAATGTACCTGTTGCTGCCTGAATTAATTAGTTCATCAAAAATTGTAAGCACTGCATAAAACCAACAGTTGGAAATTTTGTTTACAATATTCTACTATGTAGATTATATTTTATTTGTATACATTTATATAATATATATGTAAATATATGCATACATAACTAACTTAGACACTATGTGTAATAACTTGTGCTTTATTTATTTAGATGAAGTGTTGCTGTAGAACATCGGTACAAAGGTAATGTTTTGTAGCAGTCATTAAAAGAACAACCCAGAACATTCATTGGAGTAATGTTTGCGTAGAAAACTAATAACTTAATGCAGAAGCTCTAAGTTTTCAGGTCCAGTTTTGACCGCAGAGCACTGTACTTAAGGAAAGTTGCACTGTTTTGTTATTCAGGGTGAGTTAACGTTGCAACATTTTATTTCATTTTCATCGCCCTTTGCTCCTTTGTTAATGGATACTTGACATCTGGATCCTGTTTTGTGTAAAACCTAATAATGCTTAATACATCAGGGCAAGCAGTGGCTGTAAAAGGCAGATGTCAGGAGTATTGTAAGTATGTTTACACAGTATGGGATGGCCAGGTTCCTTGGCATTGCCATCATTTCTGTGCAGTCATGTCAGTCAGTGACAAAACTGAGAAATAGTCTACAATGTTACAGGTTTCAGGTTTATAGTTCCCAAATGTTGCAGCTTCCCCAAGCATTCCTTTGTTACCTGCTGCCAGCTCTGCATTTACAGTGTGTTTCTGAGACTGAAGGACTTTCTTAGATTATTTTATTTAATCACATAAATTGCTTTGTACTTGCTAACATCACTCAGAATTCATTTTCAGTCAAAATTGTTAAGATATGAGTTTATTACTGACTATATATTTTCTGCAGTGGATGATTGCTTTGTTGATGCATTTTTTCTTAAATATAATACAGTCCAGTGTAGTTGCTGTAACTTCACAGCTGTTGTATATCCACCAGCATTGATGATGAGGTATATTTATGTTTTTGCTTACTGAAGTGAAATGGAGAACTAAGAGGCATTAACACTGTCAGCATTGCTGGCTTAGCTGATAGCCTTGGCATCTGCTGACATATGGCCAAAAAATTTGAACATGTGTTTGCACTCTGCATTTATCTTTACAGCATTGCAACATTTGTTCTTTTGTTGATCATGTTTT
>NC_056744.1:1803766996-1803792545 GCF_019279795.1 Protopterus annectens
CAGACAGCTCCAGAGCACAGAGAGGCAGAAATAGACGCCCAAGAGGCAGAGGTCAATCTAGGGGTGCCTATAGGGGTCGTCAGTGGCAACCTGCCAACCAAGGAAGTGCCGCCACAGCTGCGACTGCAACCACATCTACAGGACAGACACAATGACTTGGCTCTGATTCCACCTACCAGGGAACAACTGGAAGCACCCTTGGGCAGAAAGCTAGCTTTATTCTCAAGAAATTGGCATTGTATTACAGGAGACAAATGGACTTTACAAACAATAGACAAGGGCTACAGGTTTCACTTCCACACTCTACCAAAAAAGAGAGGAATGCCAAACCTTCCACCAAGCCAGAAATCAGAGGCTCTAAAACAAATCATCAGTTTACTAAAGATGAGAGCAATAGAAAAGGTACCAACTATGGAACAAGGCCAAGGATTTTACTCCAGACTATTCCTTGTACCAAGAAAAGAAAATCAATGGAGGGCTATTCTAGATTTGTCCGCACTGAACACATACTTCATTGTTCCAAAATTCAAAATGCTGACACTACAGCAACTTCTTCCCATGTTGGGCTGGTGACTCTAGATCTCAAGGAGGCATACCTGCACGTCCCTATACGACCAGATTGCAGAAGACACCTCAGATTTCTTGCAGGATCAGAGCATTATCAATTCTCAGCATTGCCCTTTGGCTTATCTACTGCACCCAGAGTATTCACGAAATGCCTGGCATCAGTAATTGCTCACTGCAGGCTTCAGGGAATTCAAATCTACCCATACCTGGACGACTGCCTAATACAAGCGGACAACAAGACAAAATTAATAGGATTTGGCCTATGTCATACAACTACTGCAAGCCTTGGGATACACAGTCAACATACAAAAGTCAAGACTAGTGCCATCTCAAAGGACAACATTTTTGGGGGCAGAGCTGGACACTAACTCAGATGGCTTTTCTCACAGAGGAAAAACAAAAGCAACTACCAGTCTATTTCATGGCATTAACAAGACAAACTCAGCTTACTGCAAGGAAAGTCCTGCAGGCCCTGGGTTACATGGCATCCTGCATAATATTGATCCCACATGCCAGGCTGCATATGAGAAAGTTACAATGGTACCTAAGGAATGTATGGTCTCAGCACAGACACAGTCTAGAAGCCCAGATACCAATCATTCCATGTCTGAAAAAAGAATTCCTGTGGTGGGCTCAGGCCTGTCAGATGAACAGAGGATTGCCTTTCCACAAACCACATCCAAGGCAGACCATTACCACGGACGCCTCAGACCTAGGCTGGGGCACACATGGAAGACAAGTGCATTCAAGGCCTATGGTCACAAGACCAGCTGAATCTACACATAAACCTAAAGGAGATGCTGGCAGTGAAGCATGCAATAGAGGCATTCAGACCATTCATCCAGCAAGGACACCTGCTGATAAGGACAGACAATACCACAGTCATGTGGTACATCAACAAACAGGGAGGCACACATTCATACCCTCTATGCCGGACGGCAATGGACCTGTGGAACTTGGTCCTGAATCTCAACATCCAACTGCAGGCCAAATTTGTACCAGGAAAAGAAAATTCACTAGCAGACAGCTTAAGCAGGACTACCACGGATGTTCACGAATGGATGCTGCATGCAGATATTTTCAAAACCTTAACAGAGAAATGGGGAATGCCAGAGATAGACATGTTTGCCTCCCCACACAACCACCAACTGAAGAAATTCTGCTCAAGAGTATGCCACCCACTTGCCTGGAGGGTGGACTCCCTTTCGTTCAGCTGGAAGGACCTGGCAGTGTATGCCTTCTCACCTCTTCCTTTGATGTACAAAGTTCTACTGAAGATCAGAGAGGAACAGCCAAAGGTAATTCTGATAGCTCCAGACTGGTCAAGGCAACATTTGTACCCGCTACTAAGAAGCATGTCTCGGACGCATTCATGGCATCTACCTCTATGTCCTCTACTTCTAACGCAGAACAACTACAAGACCCTGCATCCAAACTTAAAAACACTGCAGCTAACTGCTTGGAAAATTGCATAAAACAAAACCAGCTTGATTTATCTCAGAGGGTCAAAGACATTATCCTGGAAGCTCGCAGACCCTCCACAAGGAAAACATATTCAGCCAAATGGAAAAGATTCCTCATTTGGAGTGCAGAAAAGGGAGAAAATGCCACACTAGCAAACCTGGCACACATCCTGGAATACTTAGCAGAACTGTTCCACAATGGCCTGTCTTATTCTTCCATTAAGATACATGCATCAGCAATTTCAGCAGAGTACGACATGGATCCTCCTGTCTTCTCTCATCCTCTCCTCAGACAATTTTTGAGAGGGATCAAGAATGTAAAGCCTCCAAGGAAACCACCTTTACCTGCATGGGATCTCAATTTTGTGCTAGAAAAATTAACACTTCCCCCTTTCGAACCAGCAGCAACAGCAGACTTACAGTTCTTATCTTGGAAAACTGCTTTCATGCTAGCCATCACTTCAGCAAGAAGGGTATCTGAATTACAGGCATTAATGTCAGTGCAGCCTTTCTTTATCTTCCATCAGGATAGAGTGTCTCTGAGAACCAATCCTACTTTTATGCCAAAGGTGGTATCCAGGGTATCCTTAAACCAAGCCATACATTTGCCTACGTTCTTCCCCAACCCACAGAACAGGGGGGAAAAACTACTACACACCTTGGATGTACACAGACAACTGCGCTACTACCTGGACAGAACCAAGAGCAGTAGAAAAACTGACCAGCTTCTGGTAGCATATGCAACAGGAGTGCAAGGAAAAGCAATTTCAAAGCAGCAATTTCAAAATGGATAGGAAATTGCATTCGATTCTGCTACTCATTTCATGGAAAGACAACTCCTGAAAATATCAGGCCTCACTCCACAAGAGCTACAGCCACTACTACAGCTTTCCTACGGGGAGTGGCTACCAAAGACATTTTAGAAGCTGCTACTTGGAGCTCCGTGCATACATTTGCCAAGCATTATAATCTTCCTTTATACTCCAGATCCCGAGCAGGTTTCGCAACTGCTGTTTTACAGGGGATCTTAACTACACCATCATTATCTTAGTGCCTCCTCCCCCAGATTAGCTATGGTATTCTACCCATTTGTTAGGACTGCAGATGCATCCTTGAAGGACATAGTACAGTTTTGTACCTACCATAAATGTAGATGTCCGATAGGTATGCATCTGCAGTCAGGATTACCCACCCTCCTTCCCCTCTGTGGTATTCCTAGGGTATTTACCCCTCTTTAAGCTAGCTGGGGGAATCTATTATGGTGTATTTGTTTGTATGTATATATGTATATATATATTTTTTGCTTTCTTCTGTTTGGAATTATTTCCATTTATCCAAATTTAGCCTTCCTAGAGGGCACCTGGCATCTGGGGCAAGAAACACTGAGGAAAATGGCGTCGGCTGATGCCTTTATACCCCAGCAGCTATGACGTCGGGTGAAGTGCGACATCAGCCGAGACCAGACCCAGACTTTGGAATCCAGCCGACCGAAGGGCTGCCTGAGGCAGGACAACCCATTTGTTAGGACTGCAGATGCATACCTATCGGACATCTACATTTATGGTAGGTACAAAACTGTACTTTCTGTTGGAATCTCAACTTGTGCAAGAGATCCCTCACCCAAGTGAGAGATTCCTGACACTTTGACAAAGACACTGCAAAGAAAAGCAAGTCATCTAAATATGAAAAAATATGGATACCCTCTAGCCTGCCATGCAATACAGCTGGAGCTAGGCACTTTCCAAACACTCCTGGTGCAGTGGATAGTCCAAACATTAAGACCGAGAACTGATAATGTGATAGTCTAGATGAACAGGGATGTAATGATAAGTATATTTTACGTCTAGTGTTACCAGGGAACTTAAATGAATAGGTTACTAGAGTAAGCAGGTGTCAAGCTCGTACAGATGAAATGTTGAACAACATTGCATAATGGTGTCAACTTCATACAAACCTTTATGCAACATTGTTCAACATTTCAACTGTACAAGCTTGATTACTCTAGTAACCTATTCATTTGAGTTTTGTTGAGGCCACAGCCACGAGTCTGCTAGATAACAGGGACAAGGGTGGTGATTTTGCCCTCAAGGAGCATTTCACCTCTGGATCTGTGTACTAGTCTTATAAGGGAACTTAAATGAGGAAGTAGGTGGAACAGGTTGTTAAGTGACAGCTTTTTGAACTTGGGAACTATCACAGATTGATTTAGGAAAGAAAGATCTAGAACTGGTCTTCAAGTATTTTCTATTTTGGCACCAAACACATCCTTGAATTAAAAACCTTTCCCAAAATGGTAAGGAGGAACTGGCTCTCTCACTCCCTGAGACAACATATGTTGAAGGACAGGGGAAGTATATGCTCTGGGGGATGAGGCATTACCCCTGGAAAGGAGGAAATTCTTCCAACTGCCATCTGTTACCTTGATAAATGATCTTCAGAACCCATTTTTCTGAAACTATCCTTTGCTAAAGAGAGAAGTGGAGATTCATATTTTCTGGAAGAGAAAGAGGACTGCCATGGTGGGAGGGGGAACATGGTCCCTTAAATTGTCATTCTAACTTATTTGACTGCCCTTGTTTTTTTTTTTGGGGGGGGGGTACTGTTTTTTTTTTTTTTGGAACTCCCTTTCCATTTCTTCTTAAACGTCTCTTGCTGAAACTGTTGATTCTGTTTCATGTGAAAACTAAATAAAGGGTTAGAAAATCCATTAGAAGAACTGGAAAAATAAGGTTAAAAAATCTTAGATTTCCTGCATCAGCTACCCCTCTCATCACACTTTTTGATAATCTCTGCAGCAAAGGGACCAAAAACTAAATCTATGTCCAAAGGGGAATTTAAATCCTCATTGTTCACATCATCTGGGAGGTTCTGAAAAGGCAGCCAGGCAAACCTCCTTAAAACAGAACCAGTGAACATAGCCCTGGAAGTATCAACAGGGTCGTACACACCCTTTAAACACTGAGTTGTGACCTGTAAAACGGAAGAAATTAAATCATTTAAAACAGATTTTTCCTCACAAGAAGAAATTGCAGAGAAACATTTCTCATACTTTTACAATTAGTCAGAATAAAATTTTCAATAGCAGCCAACTAATAAGATATAAACAGCTCCTGCAGGTAGCAAGTGGTAGAACGTAGCTAGGATAGCTACTGGCAGCTCGATAATAATGTCACAGATAAACAGTACGAAAAAAAGATGTTAGAAAATCCTTTTAAATCTGACGAAACCCCACTGCTTTGCCAAATTGGCAAGATGCGTGACTTAAATAAAACAAAATGACTGTCACAAGCTGATATAAATCAGATCGAGTATCAGACATATAAATATCCCAATACTCTGCCAAAATAGTAAGATATGTGGCTCAGACACGTCTCACAACTGACTGTGAGAGCAAAACGTAAAAAAGTACCTTTAAGTGTTTAAAAGGCAAGCGAAATACCGCAAAGCAACTGCCAAGTTCATACGGATATCCTGACTGCCAGAATAACTTGTAGTTGAGAAAGCACAATCCAATTCTTTGTAGTTGAGAATACACAATCCAATTCCTACACAATTGGCAAAACCCAATAGTTCCAAACTCAAAGGCGAGTAAGGCGCTGGTAAGTGAAAAATAATCCTTTATTGCAACGATAACATTCCTTAAGCACTAGTTGAGCGCTTTCATCTGCACCATCGCAGACTTCATCAGAACTAGTGCCAACATCTAATTCACTCATTTAAAAACAGTTTTTGGCGCCAAAACCTTAATGCTTCATTTAAAGAAACAGTGATCCATTTATAATATAACTAATATAAAGCTAATACAGAAAATACATCTAAATCTAGTTAATATTATACATGTTATAAATATAAAATATAAATATTAAAATTAAAAAACATGTAAAAATGTTAATTTGTTTGACAATAAATAAATAGTAATATATTGACAAAAGAAAAAATGCTATGTGAATGAAATCCACTTATCTTGTGTAATTGCATTACATCATATGATATGTTATATATTATTATAACTATTGCAGCTATGTAAAATATTGCTATGAATCAAGTATTAAAAATGGTTTTATACTTATAAAATCATTAATGCCTGGATTCCTGGTGGAATCAGTTAAAATCTGCCACTTACTCTCTTTACAGGCCAGTCTTGTTTTCCAATCCCCTCCAAAAAGAATTTCCTTCACCTCATCTATAATCATGAATGAGAAAGTGTGTTCCTCACCGTATTCCTTAATGTGTCTAAATAGGGCATTTTTACTGTCCATTTTCCTAATTTTGTAATAATGTTCGTAAATTCGTTTCTTTAACTCTCTTTCTGTTTTACCTATATAATAGGCTGGACATTTTTTTACACAGAGCTAGATATACTATATGCTTGGTGCCGCAATTACCACCTATACTCCTAATTTTGGTATGATTGATATCATTCAAAACAATATCACTGTTGGTGTTTATATATATACATTGTTTGCATCTTCCACACTTCCTAGTGAATATCTTGTCTTTTTTGTTATTTTCACCTTTCCTTAACTTTGAATATTCCAGTAATCTTTTTATATTGGGACCAGTTTTATATACAATCTTAGGTTCCTCACCTAAAATATTTTTGTTAACATCTGTCACTGTGATAATGTCCCAATATTTCTTTATAATGTCCTTAATCTTTGTGCTATAAGGGGTATAGGTCAAAACACATACTCTGCCCATATTTCCTTTCTGCATGTTTGCATTGATCTCCTTTTCATGACCTAGCAAGGGTTTATATTTGATTCCCCATTGGGATTTGACAAATTCAATTGTGTCACTAATCATGTCCCTAGGATATCCTCTTCTATCAAATAATTCTGCTAACAGAGCCATTTCTCCTTCCATGAATTCTCTGGTTGATGACATTCTAGCACATCTGATACATTGTCCCTTGATAATATTTTTAAAAATGTGTGGAGGATGTTCACTCCCATAAAATAGATAATCATTGGAGAATGTGCTTTTTCTGTGTATCTTGGATGTAAAACCTTCATCATTCAAACCTATGTATACATCCAAATAAGGGATACCTGAGTTATTTGTTTCGTAGGTAAATTTCAAAAAATTAGTGGTTTCATTGATATATTCAACAAATTGTGTAATTTTTTCTTTTGGTCCCTTCCACAAAATGAATATGTCGTCCAAAAATCTCACATAGAAGGTGATGTAACTAGAGAATGCACAATTGGTGATGAATTCATTCTCCCAATCAGACATAACTAAGTTTGCAAAAATGGGGGCGCAGGATGCCCCCATAGCAACTCCCTTGCTTTGTCTGAAAAATTCACCCTCGAACGTCAGATAATTATGATCCAACACTAAGCCCATCATGTCCATAATTAAATTTATTTTATCCCAGGTCAATGAAGAAAACTTTCTAAGACTTCTGGCAAACCTTTCTAGTCCCTCGTCCTTGGGAATACATGAAAATAAATCACATACGTCAATAGTGATTAATGTACATTGTTCAGTCCATTTGTCAGGACTAAGCTTGCCCAAAAAGTCCCATGAGTCTTTGATGATGAATGGTACATGTGAATAAATATGCTTTGTCCATCTGTCAATCGTTACTCCTATATTGTATGTTTTTGACTTTGAACCTGAGATGATGGGTCTAAAGGGTGGTTGGGTCAGAGACTTGTGAATTTTCGGAATTCTATTATCCGAGCCATCACTGGATGATCAACTTTTAGAAACCTGTATACTTCTTCCGTGATGCGTTATCAATCAAATATTCTTCCAAAGCTATATCAATTCTTCTAAAACCTTGGTTGATTTGATTGATCGAAACCAATTCGTAATTCCCAGTAAGGTGTAATATATTGTGTATCTCAGTGATATATGTCCTCTGAGGGTAAATAACTGCCCCCCCACCCTTGTCGGGTTTCATTATTCTTACATCCTTTTTGTACATATATTCATTCAGTACCGCTCTTTCTTGTTTTGAAATATTGTCTTCTATTAATTCCTGGTTTTTCCGATATCCTCTGGTGATTTCATGGTTAAATTGATATAGTTCTTTGCATATCATCTGATCAAATACATTAACTTGTGGGTTATACTGTGGTATAAATGTACTTTTCCTTTTCAATTCAGTAGGTATATATGTGGCCTCATCTTCCTTACCTTTTTCAAATAGGAGAGCGAGGTTAAGTCTCCGACTGTATAATTTGATTTCTTTAATGTGATCTACAAGATTGAATTTCTGTGTGGGGATGAATTTGGTCCCTTTACTTAAAAGGGAACATAATTCCTCATGAATAGGAACATCTGTGTAATTGTAAACATTGAAGCCTTGATAATGCGTTATACTAGGCTTATCTTTTTCCAATGTAACTGCTGCCTGTATGTCTGTTTTCACGGTTTCGTTGTGTGCATTAAGTAAATTTTCTTTATTGCTAGTAAGGGGAGAAAAATCCACATCAATCTCTCTAGATGGAACTAAAACAGAAGAAGAAGAAACGGGAAAACCTATGGCTGTCATTCTAGGCTGGCAAACTCTGGATTTTACTTGTATTTTCTGTTGCCCTGGTAATTTGTTCTCCCATAGTTCTGATGGTGTCTTCCTCCTTGAAAATTTTCCTGTCTGTCCAACTGTCTACTACCTCTTACATATGTATATCCTTCATCTGATCTTTCCTTCCTATCTTGTGGCCAGACATATACCTTGCAAGTTCTATATAGCTCCATATCACGCTCTAATTTTTTGTTTTTTCTTCGGAAAATATTTTCCGCTGTAGTCTCTGCCATTTGGAATTGTTTGTGGTATAAGTCATACCACTGTTCAAAGGCAGGGTTGCGCAAAATAATTTCATTAACATGCTCTACTTCATCAATAAGTACATTCAACTTGTCCTCATAACATTTCAATAACAAATTCATATAACATATACCAAATTCATCGAATAAACTATTAAAAGCTGAAATAATACTCTCATTGTATTCTATACCCATAGGTAGTTTAAAAAACCTAATGCCTTTAGGAACTACCTTCGAATTAATACATTGCTTCAAATAAGCTTTATCAACTTTGATATTCTGTATTTGTATTAAGATTTTTCCCATTTTATATATACTACTTTTGATTGATTCATGTCCATCATCATCCCCATATTTTTTATTATTAATGTTGTCATGGTGTTGGAACATACCATTAGAGTGTGATGAGTCAAAAGCATAATCATTTTTGAGAAACTTATCAAACGTGGAGTGGTTATTATCAACATGTTTCCCCTGTGTAACTCTCTTGTTTCTCACAGTTTTTTCATT
This sequence comes from Protopterus annectens, assembly GCF_019279795.1. Taxonomy (NCBI): domain Eukaryota; kingdom Metazoa; phylum Chordata; order Ceratodontiformes; family Protopteridae; genus Protopterus; species Protopterus annectens. The sequence continues at coordinate 1,803,776,317 of NC_056744.1, forward strand.
GTGTCGTGAATTAGAATCACTGGGTACAGTACCTTGGGTTTTTGTATTCGGCATACATGCCATTGCAGAATAAGTCTTTTTAGGGGGTACATGTTTCGGCTTAGCCCCTCTGTAATCCATTTCCGCTCGACTATGAAAAAAGCTAAAGTCGAAGGTAAAGTCCTTTTCAGGTGTTGACAGGTCATCAATGCCCCTTGGGTTCATATCTATATTACCAGTTCTGTGTGATGACCCTGTTTGATTTAAACAACCCTGTCCATTGGGTATTTCAACATTAGTATCCACTGTCAGTATCAAATCATTACCACTATTCTCCCGAATCCTTGGTATATCCTTGTGGGAAGATGTCCGTTCATGTTTTCCGTTGTTTTGTGTTGTTTTAATAATCGAGGTGACTAATTCCGTGAGCTTGCTAACATCTTGGTGTAATCTGGCTACTTCAGCCCTTAAAAGGAGAATTTCCTCACTATCCAACGCAGCCAACGCTCCATCCACTGCTTCTGCCATCACTGTAAAAACAACTAATAAAATTTTCAATTGCAGCCAACTAATAAGATATAAACAGCTCCTGCAGGTAGCAAGTGGTAGAACGTAGCTAGGATAGCTACTGGCAGCTCGATAATAATGTCACAGATAAACAGTACGAAAAAAAGATGTTAGAAAATCCTTTTAAATCTGACGAAACCCCACTGCTTTGCCAAATTGGCAAGATGCGTGACTTAAATAAAACAAAATGACTGTCACAAGCTGATATAAATCAGATCGAGTATCAGACATATAAATATCCCAATACTCTGCCAAAATAGTAAGATATGTGGCTCAGACCGTCTCACAACTGACTGTGAGAGCAAAACATAAAAAAGTACCTTGGAGTGTTTAAAAGGCAAGCGAAATGCCGCAAGGCAACTGCCGAGTTCAAACGGATATCCTGACTGCCCGAATAACTTGTAGTTGAGAAAGCACAATCCAATTCTTTGTAGTTGAGAATACACAATCCAATTCCTACACAATTGGCAAAACCCAATAGTTCCAAACTCAAAGGAGGCGAGTAAGGCGCTGGTAAGTGAAAAATAATCCTTTATTGCAACGATAACATTCCTTAAGCACTAGTTGAGCGCTTTCATCTGCACCATCGCAGACTTCATCAGAACTAGTGCCAACATCTAATTCACTCATTTAAAAACAGTTTTTGGCGCCAAAACCTTAATGCTTCATTTAAAGAAACAGTGATCCATTTATAATATAACTAATATAAAGCTAATACAGAAAATACATCTAAATCTAGTTAATATTGTTATATATATAACACAAAAAATTAGAGCGTGATATGGAGCTATATAGAACTTGCAAGGTATATGTCTGGCCACAAGATAGGAAGGAAAGATCAGATGAAGGATATACATATGTAAGAGGTAGAAGACAGTTGGACAGACAGGAAAATTTTCAAGGAGGAAGACACCATCAGAACTATGGGAGAACAAATTACCAGAGCAACAGAAAATACAAGTAAAATCCAGAGTTTGCCAGCCTAGAATGACAGCCATAGGTTTTCCCGTTTCTTCTTCTTCTGTTTTAGTTCCATCTAGAGAGATTGATGTGGATTTTTCTCCCCTTACTAGCAATAAAGAAAATTTACTTAATGCACACAACGAAACCGTGAAAACAGACATACAGGCAGCAGTTACATTGGAAAAAGATAAGCCTAGTATAACGCATTATCAAGGCTTCAATGTTTACAATTACACAGATGTTCCTATTCATGAGGAATTATGTTCCCTTTTAAGTAAAGGGACCAAATTCATCCCCACACAGAAATTCAATCTTGTAGATCACATTAAAGAAATCAAATTATACAGTCGGAGACCTAACCTCGCTCTCCTATTTGAAAAAGGTAAGGAAGATGATGCCACATATATACCTACTGAATTGAAAAGGAAAAGTACATTTATACCACAGTATAACCCACAAGTTAATGTATTTGATCAGATGATATGCAAAGAACTATATCAATTTAACCATGAAATCACCAGAGGATATCGGAAAAACCAGGAATTAATAGAAGACAATATTTCAAAACAAGAAAGAGCGGTACTGAATGAATATATGTACAAAAAGGATGTAAGAATAATGAAACCCGACAAGGGTGGGGGGGCAGTTATTTACCCTCAGAGGACATATATCACTGAGATACACAATATATTACACCTTACTGGGAATTACGAATTGGTTTCGATCAATCAAATCAACCAAGGTTTTAGAAGAATTGATATAGCTTTGGAAGAATATTTGATTGATAATCGCATCACGGAAGAAGTATACAGGTTTCTAAAAGTTGATCATCCAGTGATGGCTCGGATAATAGGAATTCCGAAAATTCACAAGTCTCTGACCCAACCACCCTTTAGACCCATCATCTCAGGTTCAAAGTCAAAAACATACAATATAGGAGTAACGATTGACAGATGGACAAAGCATATTTATTCACATGTACCATTCATCATCAAAGACTCATGGGACTTTTTGGGCAAGCTTAGTCCTGACAAATGGACTGAACAATGTACATTAATCACTATTGACGTATGTGATTTATTTTCATGTATTCCCAAGGACGAGGGACTAGAAAGGTTTGCCAGAAGTCTTAGAAAGTTTTCTTCATTGACCTGGGATAAAATAAATTTAATTATGGACATGATGGGCTTAGTGTTGGATCATAATTATCTGACGTTCGAGGGTGAATTTTTCAGACAAAGCAAGGGAGTTGCTATGGGGGCATCCTAAGCCCCCATTTTTGCAAACTTAGTTATGTCTGATTGGGAGAATGAATTCATCACCAATTGTGCATTCTCTAGTTACATCACCTTCTATGTGAGATTTTTGGACGACATATTCATTTTGTGGAAGGGACCAAAAGAAAAAATTACACAATTTGTTGACTATATCAATGAAACCACTAATTTTTTGAAATTTACCTACGAAACAAATAACTCAGGTATCCCTTATTTGGATGTATACATAGGTTTGAATGATGAAGGTTTTACATCCAAGATACACAGAAAAAGCACATTCTCCAATGATTATCTATTTTATGGGAGTGAACATCCTCCACACAGTTTTAAAAATATTATCAAGGGACAATGTATCAGATGTGCTAGAATGTCATCAACCAGAGAATTCATGGAAGGAGAAATGGCTCTGTTAGCAGAATTATTTGATAGAAGAGGATATCCTAGGGACATGATTAGTGACACAATTGAATTTGTCAAATCCCAATGGGGAATCAAATATAAACCCTTGCTAGGTCATGAAAAGGAGATCAATGCAAACATGCAGAAAGGAAATATGGGCAGAGTATGTGTTTTGACCTATACCCCTTATAGCACAAAGATTAAGGACATTATAAAGAAATATTGGGACATTATCACAGTGACAGATGTTAACAAAAATATTTTAGGTGAGGAACCTAAGATTGTATATAAAACTGGTCCCAATATAAAAAGATTACTGGAATATTCAAAGTTAAGGAAAGGTGAAAATAACAAAAAAGACAAGATATTCACTAGGAAGTGTGGAAGATGCAAACAATGTATATATATAAACACCAACAGTGATATTGTTTTGAATGATATCAATCATACCAAAATTAGGAGTATAGGTGGTAATTGCGGCACCAAGCATATAGTATATCTAGCTCTGTGTAAAAAATGTCCAGCCTATTATATAGGTAAAACAGAAAGAGAGTTAAAGAAACGAATTTACGAACATTATTACAAAATTAGGAAAATGGACAGTAAAAATGCCCTATTTAGACACATTAAGGAATACGGTGAGGAACACACTTTCTCATTCATGATTATAGATGAGGTGAAGGAAATTCTTTTTGGAGGGGATTGGAAAACAAGACTGGCCTGTAAAGAGAGTAAGTGGCAGATTTTAACTGATTCCACCAGGAATCCAGGCATTAATGATTTTATAAGTATAAAACCATTTTTAATACTTGATTCATAGCAATATTTTACATAGCTGCAATAGTTATAATAATATATAACATATCATATGATGTAATGCAATTACACAAGATAAGTGGATTTCATTCACATAGCATTTTTTCTTTTGTCAATATATTACTATTTATTTATTGTCAAACAAATTAACATTTTTACATGTTTTTTAATTTTAATATTTATATTTTATATTTATAACATGTATAATATTAACTAGATTTAGATGTATTTTCTGTATTAGCTTTATATTAGTTATATTATAAATGGATCACTGTTTCTTTAAATGAAGCATTAAGGTTTTGGCAAAAACTGTTTTTAAATGAGTGAATTAGATGTTGGCACTAGTTCTGATGAAGTCTGCGATGGTGCAGATGAAAGCGCTCAACTAGTGCTTAAGGAATGTTATCGTTGCAATAAAGGATTATTTTTCACTTACCAGCGCCTTACTCGCCTCCTTTGAGTTTGGAACTATTGGGTTTTGCCAATTGTGTAGGAATTGGATTGTGTATTCTCAACTACAAAGAATTGGATTGTGCTTTCTCAACTACAAGTTATTCTGGCAGTCAGGATATCCGTATGAACTTGGCAGTTGCTTTGCGGTATTTCGCTTGCCTTTTAAACACTTAAAGGTACTTTTTTACGTTTTGCTCTCACAGTCAGTTGTGAGACGTGTCTGAGCCACATATCTTACTATTTTGGCAGAGTATTGGGATATTTATATGTCTGATACTCGATCTGATTTATATCAGCTTGTGACAGTCATTTTGTTTTATTTAAGTCACGCATCTTGCCAATTTGGCAAAGCAGTGGGGTTTCGTCAGATTTAAAAGGATTTTCTAACATCTTTTTTTCGTACTGTTTATCTGTGACATTATTATCGAGCTGCCAGTAGCTATCCTAGCTACGTTCTACCACTTGCTACCTGCAGGAGCTGTTTATATCTAATTAGTCAGAATAAACATTGACATTCAAACCCAACAATTCAAAATTCTGAAAATCAAAGTTGCAGACGCAGATACTTTTTCCCTATACTTATCAATTATTTTCATATCCTTGTCAGAATGAGCAGGATTAGAGTTAAGGAAATGTTTAGCAACAGTAGTATTAACTATAACTGCTGGGACTACTGGGTCAGTTTTGGAATAAGTGTATAAAAACTGAAAAGACTGAGGAACTTTATGAAGAGAAAAAAAAGAAAGAAAAGCACTTCATTTTAATAAGACAACCCATAAACTACATTGTAAATCTACAACCCCTGCTCTTCTTTTGAAGAAACAAAATGGACGTTCCTTCTATTGGTACACCAACCAGGTAGCCTGATGCATGACACAACCCCTCCCTTCTGCTCCAGCCATTCAGGTCCCTTTTCTGTGCCCTGCCTCCAGACCTCTTTCCTTTCCTAAACACTATCTGCACAGAGCACTACTGTGCTTCTGCCTTTGTTAAAAAAGTCTTGACACAGATGTAGCAAACAATTGCTATAGTTTATGACCTGCCTGCATGGAGCACTATGGCACTCATGTTTTATTTAAAAAAAATCTCCCTTTTAAACTGTAGTAAACTGCTTGCTGAAAATATAGCAGTTTATACACTGCCTGACTTTAACATTGCAGCCTTTGGGTTTGAGTTAAAAAATATATTTTTTCACTTTTAAGCTGTAGTAAGCAATTCTTACAGTTTAGACCACACACAGAGCATTGTAGTACCTTCCTATCTTGTGGCCAGACATATACCTTGCAAGTTCTATATAGCTCCATATCAGCTCTAATTTTGTTTTTCTTCGGAAAATATTTTCCGCTGTGGTTTCTGCCATTTGGAATTGTTTGTGGTATAAGTCATACCACTGTTCAAAGGCAGGGTTGCGCAAAATGATTTCATTAACATGCTCCACTTCATCAATAAGTACATTCAACTTGTCCTCGTAACATTTCAATAACAAATTCATATAACATATACCAAATTCATCGAATAAACTATTAAAAGCTGAAATAATACTCTCATTGTATTCTATACCCATAGGTAGTTTAAAAAACCTAATGCCTTTAGGAACTACCTTTAATTAATACATTGCTTCAAATAAGCTTTATCAACTTTGATATTCTGTATTTGTATTAAGATTTTTCCCATTTTATATATACTACTTTTGATTGATTCATGTCCATCATCATCCCCATATTTTTTATTATTAATGTTGTCATGGTGTTGGAACATACCATTAGAGTGTGATGAGTCAAAAGCATAATCATTTTTGAGAAACTTATCAAACGTGGAGTGGTTATTATCAACATGTTTCCCCTGTGTAACTCTCTTGTTTCTCACAGTTTTTTCATTGTGTCGTGAATTAAAATCACTGGGTACAGTACCTTGGGTTTTTGTATTCGGCATACATGCCATTGCAGAATAAGTCTTTTTAGGGGGTACATGTTTCGGCTTAGCCCCTCTATAATCCATTTCAGCTCGACTATGGAAAAAGCTAAAGTCGAAGGTAAAGTCCTTTTCAGGTATTGACAGGTCATCAATGCCCCTTGGATTCATGTCTATATTACCAGTTCTGTGTGATGACCCTGTTTGATTTAAACATCCCTGTCCATTGGGAATTTCAACATTAGTATCCACTGTCAGTATCAAATCATTAGCACTGTTGTCCCGAATCCTTGGTATATCCTTGTGGGAAGATGTCCGTTCATGTTTTCCGTTATTTTGTGTAGTTTTAATAATCGAGGTGACTAATTCCGTGAGCTTGCTAACATCTTGATGTAATCTGGCTACTTCAGCCCTTAAAAGAAGAATTTCTTCACTATCCAACAGCCAACGCCCATCCACTGCTTCCCATCACTGTAAAACAACTAATAAAATTTTCAATAGCAGTCAACTAATAAGATATAAACAGCTCCTGCAGGTAAGTGGTAGAACGTAGGATAGCTACTGGCAGCTCGATAATAATGTCACAGATAAACAGTACGAAAAAGATGTTAGAAAATCCTTTTAAATCTGAAAACCCCACTGCTTTGCCAAATTGGCAAGATGCACTTAAATAAAACAAAATGACTGTCCAAGCTGATATAAATCAGATCGGTATCAGACATATAAATATCCCAATACTCTGCCAAAATAGTAAGATATGTGGCCAGACACGCTCACAACTGACTGTGAGAGCAAAACGAAAAGTACCTTTAAGTGTTTAAAAGGAAATACCGCAAAACAACTGCCAAGTTCATAGGATATCCTGACTGCCAGAATAACTTGTAGTTGAGAAAGCACAATCCAATTCTTTGTAGTTGAGAATACACAATCCATCCTACACAATTGGCAAACCCAATAGTTCCAAACTCAAAGGAGGGGGTAAGGCGCTGGTAAGTGAAAATAATCCTTTATTGCAACGATAAATTCCTTAAGCACTAGTTGAGCTTTCATCTGCACCATCGCAGACTTCATCAGAACTAGTGCCAACATCTAATTCACTCATTTAAAACAGTTTTGGCCCAAAAACCCTTTAAAGCTTGATTTAAAGAAGCAGTGATCCATTTATAATATAACTAATGTAAAGCTGATACAGAAAATAGATCTAAATCTAGTTGATATTGTTATATATATAACACAAAAAATTAGAGCGTGATATGGAGCTATATAGAACTTGTAAGGTATATGTCTGGCCACAAGATAGGAAGGAAAGATTAGATGAAGGATATACATACGTAAGAGGTAGAAGACAGCTGGACAGACAGGAAAATTTTCAAGGAGGAAGACACCATCAGAACTATGGGAGAACAAATTACCAGAGCCACAGAAAATACAAGTAAAATCTAGAATTTGCCAGCCTAGAATGACCACTATAGGTCTTTCCGTTTCTTCTCCCACTATTATTGTTCCATCTAGAGAGATTGATGTGGATCTTTCTCCCCTTACCACCAACAATGAAAATTTATTCAATGCACACAACGAAACCGTGAAAACAGACATACAGGCAGCAGACATATTGGAAAAGATAAGCCTAGTAAAACGATTATCAAGGCTTCAATGTTTAAAATTTAAAGATGTTCCTATTCATGAGGAATTATTTTCCCCTTTTTAAGTAAAGGGACCAAATTCATCCCCACACAGAAATTCAATCTTGTAGATCACATTAAAGAAATCAAAATTATACAGTCGGGAATAGCTACCAGCTCTCCTATTTGAAAAGGTAAGGAAGATGATGCCACATATATACCTACTGAATTGAAAAGGAAAAGTACATTTTATACACACAGTATAACCCACAAGTTAATGTATTTGAGTCAGATGATATGCAAAGAGAACTATATCGAATTTAACCATGAAATCACCAGAGGATATCGGAAAAACCAGGAATTAATAGAAGACAATATTTCCAAAACAAAGAAAGAGAAGCGGTACTGAATGAATATGTATGTACCAAAAGGATGTAAGAATAATGAAGAACCCATTTGACAAAGGGTGGGGGAGGCAGTTATTTACCCTCAGAGGACATATATCACTGAGATACACAATATATTACACTACCTTACTGGGAATTACGAATTGGTTTAGATCAATCAAATCAACCAAAGGTTTTAGAAAGAATTGATATAGCTTTGGAAGAATATTTGATTGATAATGCATCCACGGAAGGAAGTATACAGGTTTCTAAAAGTTGATCATCCAGTGATGGCTTTCGGATAATAGGAATTCGAAAATTCACAAAGTCTCTGACCCAACCACCCTTTAGACCCATCATCTCCAGGTTCAAAGTCAAAAACAGCCACAATATAGGAGTAGCTTGATTGACAGATGGACAAAGCATATTTATTCACATGTACCCATTCATCATCCAAAAGAGACTCATGGGACTTTTTGGGCGAAGCTTAGTCCTGACAAATGGACTGAACAATGTACATTAATCACTATTGGCGTGTGATTTATTTTACTGCATGTATTCCCAAGGGCCGAGGGACTAGAAGGTTTGCCAGAAGTCTTAGAAAGTTTTTCTTCATTGACCTGGGATAAAAAATAAATTAATTATGGACATGATGGGCTTGAGTGTTTCGGATCATAATTATCTGGCGTTAGAGGGTGAATTTTTCCGAGACAAAACAGGGGAGTTGCTATGGGGGCATCCCATAAGCCCCCATTTTTGCAAACTTAGATTATGTGTCTGATTGGGAGAATGATTTCATCACCAATTGTACACATTCTCCTAGTTACATGCACCTTCCTATGTCTTGAGATTTTTTGGGCCGACATATTCATTTTTGTGGAAGGGACCAAAGAAAAAATTACACAATTTGTTGGCTGGACTATATCCAATGAAACCATACTAATTTTTTGAAATTTACCTACGAGAACAAATAACTCAGGTATCCCTTATTTGGATGTATACATAGGTTTTGAATGATGGAAGGTTTTTTTTTACATCCAAGACACACACCAAAAACACATTCTCCAATGATTATCTATTTTATAGGGTGAACATCCTCCCACACAGTTTTAAAAATATTATCAAGGGACAATGTATCCAGATGTGCTTTAGAATGTCATCAACCAGAGAATTCCATGGAAGGAAAATGGCTCTGTTAGCAGAATTATTTGATAGAAGAGGATATCCTAGGGACATGATTAGTGACACAATTGAATTTGTCCAAATCCCAATGGGGAGATCAAATATAAACCCGCCTTGCTAGGTCATGAAAAGGAGATCAATGCAAACATGCAGAGAAATATGGGCAGAGTATGTGTTTTGACCTATACCCCTTACTCAGCACAAGATTAAGGACATTATAAAGAAATATTGGGACATTATCACAGTGACAGATGTTAACAAAAATATTTTAGGTGAGGAACCTAAAGATTGTATATAAAACTGGTCCCAATATAAAAGATTACTGAGGAATATTTGAAAAGTTAAGAGAAAGGTAGAAAATAACAAAAAGACAAGATATTCACTAGGAAGTGTGGAAGATACCACTAAACAATGTATATATATAAACACCAACAGTGATATTGTTTTTCGAGATGATATCAATCATACCAAAATTAAGGAGTATAGGTGGTAATTGCGGCACCAAGCATATATAGTATATCTAGCTCTGTGTAAAATGTCCAGCCTATTATATAGGTAAAACAGAAAGAGAGTTAAAAGAAGCGAATTTCTGAACATTATTACAAAAGATTAGGAGAAATGTGGACAGTAAAAATGCCCTATTTTAGACACATTAAGAATCTGATTGAGGAACACACTTTCTCATTCATGATTATAGATGAGGGTGAAGGAAATTCTTTTTTGGAGGGATTGGAGAAAACAAGATTTGTGGCCTGTAAAGAGGTAAGTGGCCAGATTTTAACTGATTCCACCAGGAATCCCAGGCATTAATGATTTTATAAGTATAAAACCATTTTTAATACTTGATTCATAGCTTATCCTTTTACATAGCTGCAATAGTTATAATATTATATAATAACATATCATATGATGTAATGCAATTACACAAGATAAGTGGATTTCATTCACATAGCATTTTTTTCTTTTGTCAATATATATTACTATTTATTTATTGTCAAACAAATTAACTTTTATTTTACATGTTTTTTTAATTTTAATATTTATATTTTATATTTATAACAGCGCCTATAATATTATTAACTTCTTAGATTTAGATGTATTTTCTGTATTAGCTTTATATTGTAGTTATATTATAAATGGATCACTTTGTTTTCCTTTAAATGAAGCATTAAAAGGTTTTGTAGCCCAAAAACTGTTTTTAAATGGAAGTGAATTAGATGTTGGCACTATTAGTTCTGAGTGGAAGTCTGCTGATGGTGCAGATGAAAGCGCTCAACTAGTGCTTAAGGAATATTATCGTTGCAATAAGGATTATTTTTCACACTGGCCTTTTACAAGCCTCCTTTGAGTTTTGGAACTATTGGGTTTTGCCGGTGTGTAGGAATTGGGTGTATGCCGTGTATTCTCAACTACAAAAGAATTTGGATTTGTGCTCTCAACTACAAGTTATTCTGGCAGTCAGGATATCGTATGGAACTTAGCAGTTGCTGCGATTGTTAGAAGCACTTGCCTTTTAAACTACTTAAAGGTACTTTTTTTTTTTTACGTTTTGCCTCACAGTCCAGTTGTGCCAAGGCGTGTCTGACAGGCCACATGTATATCTTTACACTATTTTGGCAGAGTATTGGGATATTTATATGTCGCGATACTTGATCTGATTTATATCAGCTTGTGACAGGTCATTTTGTTTATTTAAGTCAAGCATCTTGCCAATTTGGCAAAAGCAGTGGGGTTTCGATCAGATTTTAAAAAGGATTTTTCTAACATCTTTTTTTAAATTACTGTTTTATCTGTGACATTATTGCTCGAGCTGCCAGTAGCTATCCTAGCTTCGTTCTACCACTTGCTTTACTTTATGCAGGGAGCTGTTTTATATCTAATTAGTCAGAATAAACATTGACATTTCAAACCCAACAATTCAAAATTCTGAAAATCAAAAGTTGCAGAGGCAGATACTTTTTTTTTTTCCTATACTTATCGAAGTTATTTTACTTCATATCCTTATCAGAATGAGCAGGATTAGAGATTAAGAGGAAATGTTTGCAACAGTAGTATTAACTATAACTGCTACAGGACTACTGGGTCAGTGTTTGGAGATAAGTGTACTAAAAACTGAGAGAAAAGACTTGAGGAACTTTATGAAGAGAAAAAAAGAAAGAAGAAAAGCACTTCATTTTAATAAAGACAACCCATAAACTACATTGTAAATCTACAACCCCTGCTCTTCTTTTGAAGAAACAAAATGGACGTTCCCTTCTATTGGTACACCAACCAGGTAGCCTGATGCATGACACAACCCACTCCACTTCTGCTCTCCAGCCATTCAGGTCCCTTTTCTGTGCCCTGCCTCCAGACCTCTTTCCTTTCCCTAAACACTATCACCCACTTTTGAGCACTACTGTGCTTCTGCCTTTGTTAAAAAAGTCTTGACACAGATGTAGCAAACAATTGCTATAGTTTATGACCTGCCTGCATGGAGCACTATGGCACTCATGTTTTATTAAAAAAAAAAAATCTCCCTTTTAAACTGTAGTAAACTGCTTGCTGAAAATATAGCAGTTTATACACTGCCTGACTTTAACATTGCAGCCTTTGGGTTTGAGTTAAAAAATATATTTTTTCACTTTTAAGCTGTAGTAAGCAATTCTTACAGTTTAGACCACACACAGAGCATTGTAGTACTAAGGTTTGACTGCAAAGTTGCCCCTCTCACCCCACCCTAGCTATGCTACTTTTCTGGGCAACTGGGAAACCTGTGATGTCCTTCATGGATGCATCTGCAGTCATAACAACTGGGTTGTCCTGTCATCAGGCAGCCCCCTTGATTCGAACGATTCCAAAGTCTGGAGTCCGGCTTGGCTGATAATAGCACTTCACCCGGCGTCATCTCTGCTGAATCTTGAGGGTAGCATAAAGGGGCATCAGCCCGGCGCGCCATTTTCTCCAGTCTTTTCTAACGCCGCGTGGCGCCCGAAGCAGAAGCTGTTACTTAAGGAGTGATGCCGATTACGGTCAGATCAGAGATTTCCCTACTACCCGAATACTACTTGAAGACTTCTAAAGCCTACCGTACCCCGTTAGGGGACTCTTTCTTTACCCTCAGCCGATGTCAGAAAAAGTTAATAATTGTTTTAACCTGTACTGGGGAAAAAATACCTCATAAAGATTTCCACTCTTACCACTGCCTACCTTGTTTTAGGCCCAGACCACGGCAGTAGCTGCCTGTTTTAGCCTGTGCTTCCTTCAACCGGTGAGCGGCTTAGAAACGTCGGTCGATTGGGAGTTGCTGAACAGGATTTTTAAACGGCTCCAGATTTTGCATACACATATATGCCGTTGGATCCTCCGACTACCCAAATAATTAAAGCGCCAAAGAAAAGACCCGACACTTTCGCGGTCCGCGGTTTTCGGCGAAACCGCGGATAGGCAAACGCGAGAGTGTCACCGGTTTAAAACTGAAACGAGAAAGAGCGGTCAATCCCAGCCCGAATCCAACTTGTGACTACTACCCGAGGAGCTCTCCTGCTGATTTTTACTTGAATGGGGCCTCCTGAGAATTTTTGCGCACTTGCCTACTACTGTGGCTTCTACTGACTTATCTGACACCATCCCCTTTGGATGTTTCTACCCCATGCACGTGGTGTACTGCTAAGAAGCCTCACTGCAGCCATGTCTATAAAGGCCTTTGCCAGGGGCCAAAGCAGCCCCAAAACTTTATTTAAAACAGTTCCTGCTTTAAGGTACTCCCTCACTGAGCCTTACACTTCTAGTTCTCAAATGCTTTACTTTGGCAGAGGATTTGATTTCCTTAATTAGGGATCCCCAATCACACCCAGACAGAGGGACCTTTTCAGCCTCCAGAAAGAGACCTAGGACAGAGCCACCCCAGCCAGGGAGTGCTCTGATGATCCCTCGAGAGGGACTCAGACACTACAGACCAGCCAAGGAGGCTCCTTTGTCCCACTTATGAAGAGACTCTGATGCTGATGATTCCATCCCATCTGCCTCTCCACCAGAGGAATTCTCTTTTGGGGAAACCTTACATGCCATGAGGAAGGCAATTCCAATGGCAAGGTCAGGATTTCTCGAGATTCAAGAAAGGCTTAGGACCTTTCTGCACTTACCACAACACTGGGCCTTTAGCTATACCTCCAGTTTGCCTGTTGTGGATGGCCTTGTGTAAGTGATGTTTGCACTTCACCTGACTGCTTTGCCTCCAGCCCCTGCCAAACCAGACAGATTTTTACAGGGGTACCTAACACTCATCACCACCTTTTCAAGGCCCCTCTTGCAGATCCTGGAGACTATTTCCCAGGGGCCTAAGGCAGTAGCTTGCGACCTCTACAAAGAACCCTCTCCTCAGCGCTTCTGAAAGAGAGTCCAGGTCATTAGAGATGGGGAGGGCAAAAATGTTTACTCAGCTAGAGCTTTAAACTGTCAGTTTCATGATCCAATACCAAGAGTTTATGCTTGATCAGTTGACTAAGAAACTTACATCTGAAGAATCCTTAGATAAGAAGTATGTTTTAGAAATGGTGAATAGCATACAGCAGCAGGTTAGTAACCATTTATTCAACCAGAAATGTGGCTATGATGCACTGGAGGCTTCATTTGGAAGAATCAACCATGACTTCAGCACAGTGATAAGAAGGCATATTACATGGTTGAAGGAGCAGGTCCTGCCAGATCGTAGCAAAAGCAAAGCTGTTAGATGCTCCTATGGATAAGGGCAGTCATTTGGTACCTGCTCCAAAAGTAATAAAGAAATGGAAGAGAGGCCAAAAATCTTAACAAACGGTTAAAGTTTTCTTACAGGTTCAGCCTCGGTTTAGCAGAAACTGGCCTGCCAAAAGGTGGTCCTTTTCCAGACACCTCAAAGACCCAAAGGGGGCAGGTATATAGGCGCTCTAGAGGGGCAGGGGAAACAATCCAGAGGAAGTGCCACAGAGGGGCGGCAGTGGCAAGGTAATAACCAGCCCGAGGCACTGTCACAACCACTGCCACTGCAACAGGACAATCACAGTGACGGCTCACATTTTTAGCCTACCAGAGAGCAAATGCTTGGCACCTTTAGGCGGAGGAAAGTTAACCTTATTTTTTCTCAAAATTGGCACTATACAAAAGAACAGTGGATTTAAAGACCATAGACCAAGGCTACAGGTTCCCACTTCCACACCTTACCAGTAAAAGGAGGAATGCCAAACTTACCTCCAGCTCAAAAAACAGAAGCTCTAAACCAGGTAGATCAACTAATAATCAAGATGAGCTGTGGAGAGAGTACCAGTAAATCAACAGGGCAAAGGATTTTACTCAGACTCTTTCTAGTCCCAAGAAAAGAAAAAAACTTGGAGGCCCATTCTCCCTCTGTCGATCTTAAACACATACCTCATCGTTCCAAAATTCAAAATGCTGACCTTACAGCAACTTCTTGTACTGGGCAAGGAGTGTTGGCTGGTGACTCTATGATCTCAAGGAGGCATACCACCAAAGTCCCCCATCCGACAAATTGCAGAAGATACCTCAGATTCCTTGCAGGATCAGAGCATTATCAATTCCTCAGCATTGCCTTTTGGCTATCTACTGTAGAGTATTCACAAAATGCCTGGCATCAGTAATGCGCTCATTACGGGCTACAGGGAATCCAAATCTATCCATACCTGGACGACTGCCTGTTACAAGCGGACAACAAAGACAAGCTGACAACAGATTTACAAAGGGTCATTCGCTTGCTACAAGCCCTGGGATACACAGTCAATTTAAAAAAGTCAAGGCTTATAGCCCTGGGATACACAGTCAATTTAAAAAAGTCAAGGCTTATACCATCCCAGACAAGAACATTCTTGGGTGCAGAATTGGACACAGTAAAACAAATGGCATTCCTGACTGCGGCAGAACAACTCCCTCTTTACTTTAAGCGGCATTAACAAAAAGAACAAACTAACAGCAAGAAAAGTACTGCAGGCCTTGGGATTCATGGCAGCATGTATAATCCCTGATTCCTCGTACCAGACTGCATATGTAAGAGGAAAACTACAGTGGTACCTAAAAACTTATGGTCTCAACTTACAGGCACAGCTTAGAAACCCCGAAATCCCACTAATCCAATGCTGAAACAAGAATTTCTATGGTGGACCCAAGCATGCCAGGCAAACCCTAGGCTTGCCCTTCATGACTCAAGGCAGGCAGACCATCTGGCGGACGCCTCAGACCTAGGCTGGGGGCACACATGCTGGACAAATGCATACAAGTTATGGACTCCAGACCAGATGCACCTGCACATGGAAGCCAAGAAATGCTGGCAGTGCGGCTAGCAGTGAAGTTGAAGCCTTTTCCTCAAGGCCATTTATTGATGGGACAGACAACACCACAGTCGTAGCTGGGCATGTAACAAGCAAAGGGGCACTCATTTCTTGCCCCTATGCAGAATGACTATGGAACTTTGGAACACAGCTCTGAACTACAACATCCAGTTACAGGCAACCTTTGTGCCAGGAAAAGAAAATACCTAGCAGATATGTTAAGCAGAACCACCTCAGGATGCTCACGAATGGATGCTGCACCGGACATCTTCAAGAACCATTATAAGGAAATGGGAATGCCACAAATGAGCCTGTTCACATCCCCCACTCAACCACCAGCTAAAGAATTCTGCACGGACTTCACCCCTTGCATGG
>NC_056744.1:1803793045-1803835545 GCF_019279795.1 Protopterus annectens
ACTGTGACAAATGTTGTGACAGCGGGTCATTTTTTCACACAAAAGAAATTTTATTTATTTTCAGTTTGATTACCGGGGAAGTCCACTGTGCCAAGAAGTGCCCATTTTCAGTGGAGGCCCGGGGAGAAAAGCTCCATAAGCAATACAATACAAAAAAGGTAACATAAGGTAAATTACAAGTGTAAAATTGATACAGTCAGGAAATGCATACATGTACATCATAAGGCAGTGCAAAGTGATCTCTTTGATAGACTAAACAGTATGGAAATTAATCGAACTGTCACAGAAATTGTGGGAACTTTGCCATAACAGTTTATGTAAGACAATCATCCTTTTGTTTGCTAATAAACTTTCTGAAATATTGGTGCTGATCTTGCTAGTGTTGGTTTATTTTGTATTTCTTAACCGGAGTAGAGCACCGACCCATGTGCTCCTTTTCAGTCTTGCCTCAGTATCAGTGTCTGTTTAGTGACTTGCCTACAGTTTCGTAGTAGGCAAATGGATGCTAAAGGAATCAAACCTTGACCATCAGAAGCAGTTGGTTAACCACTCATAGCCGTATTGATCTGCACTAACAGTTACTTACAGTTGAACAGCATGCTTCCTTTCCCTCATGTCATCACTAAAGGCTTTTCATCCAGAAAAAAGGAGGTCATTGTCCCCCTGTACTCATCTCTCATTAGACCCTTTATAGAGTACAACGCCCCATTTGGTATGTACCTCACAAGACATCTACAATAGCTGGAAAGGTCGCAGAAATACCTCACTAAAAGAATCACAGGCCTAAACCAGATGCCCTATGCTGACCGTTTAAAAAAAAACTCCAGCTATACCCTGTGGCATATCATCTACTCAGAGGCAATATGTGCTTAACATACAAGGCCATGTTAAACCCTGAGTTGTTGGACATGCTCCACCTAAAGAAATCCCAATCTCTCAGAGCCACACTCTAAGGATCTAAACCTTGTCCTCACAATGAACAAAACATGCTGGAGGGATAGGTTCATGACCCAGAGACTCCCCGTACTCTGGAATAGACTGCCCATACATGTCAAGCAGAGAGCCTCTTTGGCCCGCTACAAAAGGAACCTTGAAGATTGGATGGGGGATAGGAAATTTACCCCGAGGATCACATCAGTCGCCCTGCTAGACAGGGGTCCAGGGGAGTGAATATTGTGGGTAGAAATATCCAGGGAATTTTTATGGCTAGGCTTGCATAGGCCCTAGGGCCGATAGCCTAGTACCATCCTTTGAAACTGTGATGCATTTTTTCCGTCACAGAGCGCGTGACTGCTGTGTGTGTGTGTGTGTGTGTGTGTGTTGTGTATGTAAGGGGTATCTGTTTTTCCAACTGAAAAAAAATCCAAAAACAAAACAAACTGGTAAAAAACAAAAAAAAGCAAGCAGACTGTAGGTACACCACACCGAGCGCTTTTGTCAAAGCCAGTGCTCCCAACTTCTTCAGACAAAGACAACAGATAAACTCTCTTTATACATAAATCCATTAACAAATTAGATCCAGTTAAAACAATTAAGTTTAATACTCATTAAGTAAAATCAATTAACATTATTAGTACAATGCCTCTAATACGATCTAGATTAAAAACTCTTATTCATACAAGTATTATAAAATATTTAGATGTAAAATAATTCCTATTTTAATTGTTTATACTTTTAAAACATGTTTATATGCAAATATGTAAACAATGCAAAAAGTTTGTTGTGGATACTTATAGCAAAAAATGAATTGGATATTACAAATAATTGTTAGTTCATCGTAGTTAGTTATTACATCCAAACCAAAACAATTCAGAAAACACAACCAAATAAACTCATGGTCAACTCATCCTTACATATAAGCAAGAGATGGAAGTGCAACATATAAATAACAACAATTCTCCTACGCATGTGTGTTCTAAAAAAGCACTAAGCCAACCGTTATCATAACTATTGAAATTAAAAACGAAACAAACTGATATCTCATCTAGCAAGTGCTTTAAGCTTTAATATGCATCTGACTGATGCATGTTCGTTTAAGCCCGGTGGTATGTGAGCAAATGTGTAAATTTGCCACATCAGCTGACATTCTTCTAATTTCAATTTCCATGGGCCACCCCTCATACTGTGTTCGACTTGCTGTAAAACTGCGAACTGAAACCTATGTGTGGGATTGTCCACCGCGTTTGTTGTTACTTTCTTGTGTATGCTGTACTGGTGTTCATAAATCCTCTGTTTGATTTTTCTTTCAATTTTACCAATATAGTATGATGTACATACTTCACACAAAGCTACATACACTACCTCTTTAGAATCACAATTGAATTTCCTCTTTACAGCATAGGTTCTATCCCTAATAGAGAGTTTAGTGCCTATTTTAATAAATTTACATTGTGGGCAACAGTCAGATTTACTCATATTAGTAAAACCTTTGTGTTCTTTCCTCTGTTTTTCTAAGAGACATTTCAAGTTTGGTCCCCTCCTATAAGTAAATCGTGAAGTAGCGTCAAATATTTTGTTTAGACTATTGTCTTCCAAAATTATGGCCCGATTCTTGACCAAAATGTCCCTGATGTTCCTAGAATCTATTGAATAGGTAATTAAAAAACTACTTCCCAAGTTGTATGTTGGGTCCGCCCTCTTTTGGTTAGCTTCCTCTATAGCTCCATACGGTGTCTCACCATATCCTTTATGCACTATTGGTCTAAAATGACCAGACTTCCTCTTAGTATTAACTTCTTGGAAAATTTGTTAAGGAAACATTCAGGGTAGCCCCTCTTTAGGAACATAGATTTTAACAGTTCACATTCCATTATATAATCATTATCAGCAGAGACCATCCTAGCAGCCCTTACCACCTGTCTTTCAACAACTGCCTTTTTTGGTGGTAAGGGTGACTGCTCGTAAAATGCATTAAAATAAGTGGGTTTCCGGTATATGGTAGTTCTGTATCTACGATTGACCCTATCCTTTGCTAAATTAACTTCCAAGAAATTAATGGATTCCATCCCCACTTGAAAGGTGAATTCTAAAAAGTCAGTCAAATCAGTAATGGCTGCAATAAAGGATTCTATTACTGTAACTTCCCCTTTCCAGATGAAACGCATGTCATCTTGGTATCTAGTATACCAGACTATGTGATCTTGGAACAGGGCATTATCAAATAAAATACCCTCTCCCAGTAGGCCATAATGCAGTTAACGAAGCTACTACCACAGGGAGATCCCATCACAACACCTGTTTTTTGTAAAAAGAATTCCCCATTAAAAACATAAAGTTATTGGACAGAACTACCTCAAGGAAAGTTTCATCTAAATAGATGTCTTTGTCATCCATACCTTTCATAATCAGGAAAATTCTCTAACCCACTCTATGCCTAGCTCTTGAGGTGTCACTGTATACAGATCTTTTATGTCCACAGTAAGGAAGGTATAATTCTCATTAAATTCCAATCTATTAATACTCTCCAAAAAAAGTCAGTGAGCCATGGCAGATATGTGGCTCATTTTTATTTAAGGGTTTAAGTTTGTTGTCGATGTGTTTGGCACTTACACATGTGATTGACCCTCACCCATCAACTATAAGTCTAAAAGGAGGGTTACTAAGGTTTTGTGTATTTTTGGAGAACCGATTGGTGCTGGCTTTGACCAATACTGGAATGTGATTAGACTGACATCTAAGACTGCATGCTTTTTCTCTGATTTTGAAATGAACTGCTGGATATATGAAAGAATAGTTTGGGTCTTGCTGGATCCATAACCACTTAACTTTTAGAACCACAGAGCAATACTGTTCAGTTCTAGATGCAAGGGAAATAAAATGACCTGTTTTATTCGCAATGATTTAAAGGGAACACAGGCTTTTTTTAAAGCATAAGAGTTTTACATGGGAGGTTGTACTCAAACTGAGCCTTATATATTCTTTTAGTTGTATCTTTTCTACCTGAAAGTAAAAGAAAGTGCAACATCTTTCAAATTCAGAATAAAGTTTGTTGAATTTTAGCTTTTGCATGGTGGATATGAAGTTGAAGGTTTAGATGATCACCCAGCTAAAAGCCTAAATATTTGAAAGAACAGGTAGTCGCAAGAGCATTACAATACATATATAGCAGACAGTAAGTTCAGTACTCACACCAAAGAGTGTTTAACTGAATTTAGTTTGGTGTTATGGTTCATAGGTGTGTGCTACACTAATGGCCCTGGAGCCTTTACAAGCCTAGCCCATGGAAGTGCCCTGGCATCTCTTGAAGAGGGCCAGTGAGGTGCTCTGCTTGACAAGTATGGGAAGTCTGCTCCATAGCATGGGCAGTCTCTGGGTTATAAACCTGTCCCTCCAGCTTGTTCTGTTGATTGTGGTAATGAGATTGAGGTCTCTGGAGCGTGTGGTGCAGAGGGATTGGGAGTTCTTTAGATGTAAGACTTCTAACAGAGCTGGGTCAGACATGGCTTTGTAAGTCAAACAAAACCTGTTTAACTGGTTTTAACAGTGCTCATTGTGAAGTCTTACAAACATTAACTGAGCAGGGCTAATGTACACAGGAAGTGGCAGAGAAAATAAATAATTCAGTTGTCACTAAAGGAAATGCAGTGAGTAACCTGAAGAATATCTGATTTTAAACATTTAGAAATATGTACAAAATAAATACATTGTTATAGAAGGCAAAGACTTCCACTGGAGGCCTCTGAAGTAGTCATTATTAAAAGAAGCACTTAGAAACATTTAAACCTCTGTAAAAAGTAAAACAGTTCACAAATTAATCAAATAGTGTTGCTTTCCACACCACATAATACAGTAAACTGTTTTGATTGTACATTTTAATGGGTACGTTTTCAGATCTGGTTACAT
Organism: Protopterus annectens; assembly: GCF_019279795.1. NCBI lineage: Eukaryota > Metazoa > Chordata > Ceratodontiformes > Protopteridae > Protopterus > Protopterus annectens. The sequence continues at coordinate 1,803,797,888 of NC_056744.1, forward strand.
TTTAGTGGTGCCTTTTCAGATATGGTTACGTTTGTCTCCACATAAGTACAGAATAAGCGGCGATAGTGTAGTGTCCTGGCTCACCAGATGCGCAGTAGACCGCCCAAAACCCTCCCACGTTGTTTTACGTCAGCTGGAAGTATAAATATTCATCCAGTGTGAAATTGAATATTTATTCTGTTTCCAAATTGTACGATGCCACAATTTTTGTATGCTAAATATGAAATCACATCAGGTTTTGACAACAGAGATTAGAAGTATGCCTATAATCATATTTATATCTGAATGTTCTGTTCTATTTGGTTCTATTCTTGTGATAATACTGTGTAAAGCATTTCCCAAGCGAGACTCTTTCACATTAAATTAGTCGAACTGATGGACAGTACTGTGTTAAGAGGCAAAAGAAGTTAACAACTCTCGGTTAAAGTTATCAGATCGATATCTTAACGAGACGGCAGTAGCAATTTGTAGTTATAAAAAGTCATGTTACATTATTAGAGTGCACCCATTGTGAATGACACAAGACAGTGAGTAGAATATGCTTGGGGGTATTAAGTGACTGGGGAAATGGCATTTATTTTCATTTCCATGGCTGTATTTTCACTAAGCTTTTCCGAATTGTGATAACTACATCAGGTGTGACTGAACTGTGTGTGTATGTGACACCTTTATGAAACATTACATTTAATAAGTGACATAGATAAACAGCTAGTGAGAGCAAAGAACATGATATTTTTATAGTACTATTGTGTTACATTCGGCCACATTCATTGTATGCATGTTGTCACTGCTTAATATGAATGGCATGTCAGTCATGCCTCATTTCATAAGCAACTTTTCACGCAAATCAACGGAGCCACACCCACTCCTGCACAGAACCGAAGGTGAGCCAGTACACTACACTATCGCCAAATAAGCGGTTTAGATTGGATATTTTAATAGGTGCGTTTTCAGATATTGTTAGTTTGTCTCTGCATGGAGCTGATACATGAATTTTGTGAGTTGTTTAGTGTGAAAGGGCTGCTCAAAATCCAGGATTAAGGAGAGACAAGAGGAACCCCTTTTACGGGTACACCAGGTTGAATGATCTGTGTATGTATTGGGATGTACTGTAAGGAAAGACAAGAGGGAGCCGTTTTTCTGGTACACCGGGTTGAATGATTTGTGTTTGTATTGGGGTGTACTGTTAAGCCGAGGTAACTAATTAGCTGAACCTTGCAAGGCAGGCAGTGTGATACTCTGACTGACTGAAGGAGGGAGGGTGGGAGGGGTAGCTTTGGCCATGAATTGAAACAGAAAATTTCACTCTGTAAACTGGCTATTATTTTGGTAATTAGTTGATACTTCTTGAATTTGTTTCCACAGAACGTGTATCATTTTTATTTGTTTGTTTATTTATTTATTTGACATATGTTAACTGGGAAAGTCTGAATGGGTTACAGTACCCATTTTCAGTGGAGGCCCAGGGAGAAAAGTTCCACATTTATACATTAGGACAATACAGTAAGTTAAAATAGTAACACACATCACAAATATATTAAAGACTTAAGACAATGTACAGTTGCTTAGAATTGTACTACAGGCTCAGAGCGGCAGGATGTATCTTAATCGATTTCCAGTGAAGTTGTTGAACACTGTACATGTATGTACATATGAGCAGTGTGGTATGAGGAAAAAAACAGTTTTTTGATTATGCTCTATCCCCCCCCCCCCCCATAGTCATTGATTACATTTGAGGGCAGCTGCATTCTTTGAACCATGCAGGATTGTATCACTGAGCACAGTCTCCCCCAGTATGAGGATGCCCATCCTTTCTCTGACACTGTGTCAGTCGACTGAACCATTTATCAAACTCTTACATCAGCTGGGCCATAGTGATTTATCCCTCTATGCCACCGGAGTGAATGTGGAAAAAACATTTGTAATAATCACTGCATTTCAACCAATGACATTTGGACTGAGGACTGTCAGAGTTGGTATTTCTCAGGTCTTCCATTCTAGAAGGAAAATGATTGTCTGTGGGACTTGGGTATTTGAGCTCCTATGCAGAGGAGGAAAAATGTCCACGAATAAAATACCCTAGGGAACCAAGAACAAATGGATGACCAGGTAGGCTGCCTTAATAAAGGTACGGTGGGATGTTGGTGAAGAAGCTGGGCTACCTGTAAAGCCTTGAGAAAGGCTGTGCGTACCAAAGCGCTTGTGGTTGAAGGCTGAGTAAAGCCTTTAGAAAGGCTTTGTATACAGGTCGTAGTTCCGGCTGGTCAGGTCGCCTGTTGAGAGGAACTGCTAGTGTGGCAGCTAGAAATCAAAGATGAAACACACAGAAAAAACAGGCAAAAGAACGTAAATGTGGCTCGGCTAAGGAGCTCTGCTCGCCGAGGTGGCAAAAAATCAACATAGTCAAAGTTCAGATTCTAGAAGGTCGTACTTTATTGAAGTAAAAAGTACCAGAAGTACAATCACCATCGAAGCGTAGTTCCTTAATGGAAAGAGTGATCCAGAGGATTTCCTTTTATGAGATTACCTGGGGGTGTGACAGTGGGAGCCAATCAAGTGTGGGTGAAAAAACCTTTATTGTGATTGGGCACGACAACTTGACATCACACATACAATCTGATAGGTTAGATACCCTGAGCCAGCTCATACGTGGTTAGTAGAATCACTCTAAACCTACAATAGTGAAGTTCGGAGATTAGCTAAAATTCGCTAAAAAATTTCCTGTCTGGTGTTGCATCTGTTGTTATTATACTATGCATTTGGTAAATTCAGTGTTTTGCAAAGGCATGTAAGTGGACTGCCATCTTTAGTCCCCTTTGTTAATGTTACGGAAATAGTTGTATTACGTCTACAAAGTAAGTTTACCATTGCATCTAAATTAAGAAAACTAAAAGTCTCTTTTGCCTTTAAAGGGCTTAGAAATGTTAGAAAATATTCCTGGGCCATATGTATGGTAATGGTTGCAGAGGGCATTAAAATGTAGTGTTAGCTTCCCGCGCTTTACATGCATTTGTTAACTGCATGGTTTGATTTTCATTTTGGTGATTATAGTGGTGGGTTTGAATGCTGTACGTTAGATGTAATGTCAACTCATGCTAAAATGTTTGTGAATCAGCCGAATGGAGGGCAGCCACTGTCATCCCATTGCACAAAGGTGGCTCTACCACTGACCTGGGTAACTATAGACCCATTAGCGTAACTAGCCTAATCTGCAAGGGAATGCACTGTATTATCATGGAGCTTATAAACAATGACATTGGCAGTCTCCAAGCACTTTTGGGTTTATTAAAGGGAGATCTTGCCTGTTGACCTCAAACTAAATGCAAAAAAAAACACATCAACAGCAATGACCTAAGCTCACACTCAGTAGTGAGAAGAGAGATTTGGGCACACAGGTTGACAGCAACTCAAAATTTGACCAACACATAGCCACTGTATTACAAAGGGCATTCTATATGGCCCACCCCATAAGCAAGGCATTGCATCCAGGAAAAAAGCAGTCATACCCTCCTTGTACTCTATCAGGGTGATGCTTCGGTACAGTGCCCCTTTCAGCATGTACCTCAGCAAACACCTGCAGCAGCTGGAGAGATCACAAAGGTTTCTGACTAGGAAAATTCAGGGTCTCAAACACCTACCCTATGCTGATAGGTACGAATCCCTGTCTCTACTCCATTTCATACAGATTACTCAGAGGCAACCTCTATCTGGCGTATAAAGCTATCTTGGACCCTGCTTTACTAGAAATGCTGCATATTCGTAAGTGAAACATTACACGTGTAACTCACACTAAATACCGCAACCTGACGTGACATAAATAGAACTTGCTGGTGGGACAGATTTATGTCCCAGAGACTCCCCACCTTTGGAATTGGCTCACACTCCACAGTAAACAGAGCAGCTCACTGTCCCTTTGTAAGAGATGATTGGATGGGTAATAGGAATGCCCTGCAATTTAGCTACTTTTCTTGCTGTAGCCGGATAACTAAGTATAGTATAAAACAAGGTCTGAGCCAAACATAAATGAGGGTGATTAGAGACGGAAAAGAAGCAGTTCTTTTACAGAAGGTAAAGAAGATAAGTGACTCACACAAATCCCATTATATGTCAATGGCATGGGAATTCAGTTACTTCATTATGTCTGGCATGAGTCATACAAAGCATTATGAGAAATAGAAAGGGTCGAGAGAGAAACAAGATCACATTGATACATCAAGCCTCATTGGTAGCCATGTTGTGGATAACAGGCTAAAATTATAAATGAAGCACTTAGTGATTTTATGGTGTTAAAGTAGGCCAGGAAACAAAGGTAGAGTGAAAAAAAACATATTTTTTTAGTTCTAGGGTGGAGTTTTCCTTTAAAAGTATGAGTATACAGTAAGGTGGGGAGAACAAGTATCTAATCAACAGAAGATAACAGAGCAATCCAGTTTGAGTGTTGTGTTATAGAGGGTTTGCTTCCTGTGTTTTATGTGAATTCTTTTATTCGCTTAATGGTGTTTTGCTACCTGAAGAATGTGATTACCATTGGAACGCTGGATTGGTGTTACAAACACATTCAGCATTCTAGTGTTCAAAGGAGTACATTTCCTGCTTTATCTCTAACTTATTTTATTGCATTCTGTGTTTTAATTGTTTCACAATTCTATGGTATTTATATAATGCTGTTAAACACAATTTACCACCCCAGTCAAACTCCCCTATCATTTTTTCACTTACCCGGTGAGGCGGGGATGCGAGCCCCACCAGGGCTCTCGCTTTTGGCTCCAAGCGCCTGGGCGTACGGACGTGACCCGCTCCAGGGACAGTGTCAGGTGGGGAGTTTGACTGGGGCATTACACCTGTCAGAGTAACGCAGGTGTCCTAAGGCGAGCTCAGGGAGGACAGAAACCTCCCGTGGAGCAGAAGGGCAAAAGCTTGCTTGATCTTGATTTTCAGTATGAATACAAACCGTGAAAGTGGGGCCTCACGATCCTTCTTGCTTTTTGGGTTGTAAGCAGGAGGTGTCAGAAAAGTTACCACAGGGATAACTGGCTTGTGGTGGCCAAGCGTTCATAGTGACATCGCTTTTTGATCCTTCGATGTCAGCTCTTCCTGTCATTGTGAAGCAGAATTCACCAAGCGTTGGATTGTTCACCCACTAATAGGAAACGTGAGCTGGGATTAGACCGTCGTGAGACAGGTTAGTTTTACCCTACTGATGATGTATATTGTTATTTGTGGATCGAATAAACCTTACACCATTGGCTCGTTCTCTTATTTGGTTGCTTACAGTGAATTGCGGTTTGGCTATCAGTTTTTTTCTTATTCACGGTCATCCTTTTTGGTTACTACGTTGCACTGCCATGTTTCATAGTACTGAAGGGCCCCAGAGTCGATGCATCCATCCTTTGTACCTATACTTATCCCAGACTACGTTCCACTACCATATTTCATAGTACTGAAGGATCCCAGAGACAATGCATACATCCTGTGTACCTATACTTATCACAGACTACATTCCAGTGCCATGTTTCATAGTACTGAAGGATCCCAGAGATGATGCATTCGTCCTGTGTACCGTTCCACTACTATGTTTCATAGTACTGAAGGGTCCCAGAGACAATGCAGCCATTCTGTGTACCTATACTTATCACAGACTACATTCCAGTGCCATGTTTCATAGTACTGAAGGATCCCAGAGATGATGCATTCGTCCTGTGTACCTATACTTATCCCTGGGACTGCGTTCCACTACTATGTTTCATAGTACTGAAGGATCCCAGAGACAATGCATACATCCTGTGTACCTATACTTATCACAGACTACATTCCAGTGCCATGTTTCATAGTACTGAAGGGTCCCAGAGACAATGCAGCCATTCTGTGTACCTATACTTATACCAGACTACGTTCCACTGCAGTGTTTCATTGTACTGAAGGGTCCCAGAGACGATGCATCCATCCTGTGTACTTGTACTTATCCCAGACTACGTTCCACTGCCACGTGTTTTAGTACTGAAGGGTTCCAGAAACAAGCATGAAGAATGAACCAAATGACATTACCTGAATTAAAGAGCAAAGCTAGAAGGGAGGAGTATACACTGCGACCTGTATGGGTCGGGAGCCGGGGAGGGGGCAAATAGCTAAAAACGTACAAACAGAACGATAATAGGACACCAAAATTATGCCCAAAGTAACAGAGAAAACGGTGTGATCTGGGTATGAAGAACTTTCAGTATTTTTTCTTAAGATATCCATTGCAGGTTGTCAACCTTCAGTTTCTAGAGAAAAAGCACTGTTTCTATTACAGCAGCACGCCAGTATTACTGGGTACATTCTTATGACATTAAATGGGAAGACACAAAGTGGCATGGAAATGTCGATTCAATTTCACATCCTGTGACATTAAATGAGAAGACACAAAGTGGCATGGTAATGTCGATTCACTGTCACATCCTGTGACATTAAATGGGAAGACACAAAGTGGCACGGGAATGTCTATTCACTGTCACATCCTGTGACATTAAATGTGAAGACACAAAGTGGCATGGAAATGTCGCTTTCGCACTCTGACATTAAATCACAAAGTGGCACGGTAATGTTATTTACTGTCACATTTTTCATACAAGAAGATGGAGCAGTCAAGTGATGGTTTGGATGCTCCAAAGGCTATTGAAAATGCCCTGATCAAAAAAGATATCGGGGCTAAGCAATTACTCAAGGTATAAGACAGTGTAGTAAAAAAAAAAAGATGTCTTAATAAAACAAACAAAAAGATTTATTGTGTCTTGAATTACCAGCTAGAAAATGTCAAAACACCAGTATCTGCATCTTAAAGGAATCTACTATGTAGCTCCAGCTTACTAATTCCTCCTATATTATGTACCAGTGTGTTATGTAGTGTCCATGGAAAATGTTTAAATGAAGTCTCTAGTTCATAACTTCACACAATGACCAGGTACTTCATTTAAATATAACAACAGATGCTGATGCTGACACAGTGCTGTTTTTTCTTCTGTGCCATATGTCAGAAATATAAGATCTAGCATATATTAATCAAATAACATTTCATCCCAGCCAAATAATAAAATAAACAACATAGTTTCTTTTGTTTATGGCCTCTGATTGTCAGTTTTAGCCAATTTTGGTACTTTATTTTCTGTTTCTTTCCTTGCTTAATTCCCAGTTAACTATATGCATAAATGTGCTAGAAGAAAGGCCACATAGGGTTGTCAATATCTTAAATTAAATGGAGCTATAGTACTATTTATGTGGCTATAACAAGTAAAGAAACACTAAGGCAAGGGACTGCACAACATGTAACAAATTTGTTTCACAATATTTTGCGGGCTCCTGAGTGATATAGAAGACTATTTTGAACTGAAAAGTGATGACAAGATGTTTACAGCAGTGTGATTATATACAGTATTTTTCAGAAAAAGTTGCTAAAAAACATTTTTTATATGGCAGGCTCATAAAGAAGCCTAAATATGGAAAAAATAAATAAGTAAAAATGTGGGTTAACATTCTGCCTCATGTAGGTGGATTTTGTTAGTATCATTTAAAGTATGTCAATTCTGTAATGGTTCACCCTGTTTGACCGAGAGTAGTAAGGTACAGTTTAAAAAAAGAAGTAATTATACTGAGGTGCGACAGTCTCCCCATACTGATGTAACAGTAACAATGCTGTGTGTCATGTGGTCACCCACCAAGTGGCCAAAGTGATAGCAGCTGCATGACCAACCACCATGATTCAGCAGATTTGCCTTAGGTAGTTCATTCATACACATCCAGTCAGCTGTAAACAGTGTAAGGAATATTATGTCAAAAGGAAAGACGATTTGGTCCAGCACATCAACACTTGAAAGAAGGAGTGGTCCAGAACTCAATATTCTAGTAGACTACATCTGCTGAATAGACCTGTATCATTTCAAAGGAGTGCAAACTGACATTTCTCCCAAGACAGGAATATATCATATGCATTTCATATAAAATATGTTGAATATTTTGGAAGCCTCAAAAGATGAAATATAATGCTAAAGGCACCTGGTTAGAAGGAAAGGTATTTTAGTTAGTGATGGACAGAACAATGGGATCTGTGTTCCTTGGTTCTGCATGCCCTTCATTAGAGTGCATGTAATAGTAATGCTATCTGCAAAGCACAAAGTCAAATAACATATTTGTGAATTTCACAAGTGATCAAGCACCACCATTAAATACAAAGTATTTCCTAAACTCTGTTTCCCTGTACCTGTGTAGCATTAAAATGTGTTGCACAGAATGTTATCATCAGAGGTAGATTGACCTACAAAGGAAGCTTGTCCAAGTTATATGACTTAATCATAAAAAATAATAATAATTTTGATGCAAAATTCTGGAGTTTTGTAGATAATAGTGGATTGAGTGACTCAATAGATGGTAAGAATAAAACTTTGTTACTTAAGTCAGTTAGTTAAACTTCTTCATGTTTATACTGGAAAGCTTTTTATGTGGAAATACATGCATAGAATGCTTGTTATTCCCTGTTAAATCTCTAAGCTTAGTAAAATGACTTCACTTTGTTGGAGATGTAAAGATATACAAGCTGATTGGACGCACTTGTGTATGGATTGTGAAAAATTAAATGTATATTGAGAAGAGATAAGTATGTTAAGTGGTCATGGTCTGATAACTGTTAACTAAATCAGTAATACTAATGAATGTTCCACTTCCTTTATCTGTAAAAGCCAAACAATTGTTCTGTAGTCTTTCCTCCAGTAGCTAGAAAAGTATTACAAAAAACTGGAAATTGAATTTGGTTCCTACATTCAAATAATTCTTAAATTTAACAGCAGTTGTAGTGTAAAACTGAAAAAGAAGTGATCAGAATAAGATCTATAAATCATACTAAGACTTTCAGTGGTTGAGATTACCGTGAAATGTTATTGAAATACCAAGATTCTTAATGTGTTAATTGTATAAGATTACCTTGATGAGTGAAGTGTATTCTTATCATTGTATACCTGTATGTGATGATGAATTTCTTCCGATCTGTGCATATGTTGTAAATGTTAAATTAACATTTTCATATAATAATGTGTTGCACACAGCCGTGCTTCTCTCACTGTTTACTGTGCAAACACAAGAAAGACATTTTACACATAGCATTTTGTTAGCTTTCATACATCCTCTCCATGCTGTTTTGTGTAGCCACTTTGAAGTTGGTATCACAAAACACCACTTGTTATCACAGAATATTGCTCCATTACAAACAATCCTTAACAGCTTGTTTATGCAGTCATTTTTAGTGCAGTGTTTTGCTTTGCCCTAGTCTCTTTAGAAGAAAGATATATATTCACAAAGACTCTCTTACTGAACGTTTAGTCGATAATTCAGGCTGCATTTAATCCTGCTTAGATAATGGGCATGCATACATCAGTACCCCACTGGACAATGTTCTCCAACACAGTATTAATGTGCAGATTTCACCCAGTATAAAAACAAGTCATCCACTTCACCGGAGCATATTAAGCTACTGTAAAGCACTGACTGAAATAAAAAAGTTAACGGCAGTCATTTTAAGTTCACCGAATGTGGCTTTGCTGTTAGCATAAAATGAAAAGGGCAGTAAAGATGTGAAGATTTTCTTTTGACTTTACCGTTGCCAAGACTGGTACGGAGAAAAAATAAAAGAAAAAAAAGTAATGAAATTTTGTGTGTGTCAGTGTCAGAGAGTGAACAAATGAGACAGCATGTACCACTGTTGTATACATTAACATGTAGTGTGTTTTGTACTACTGATGGACTCTTCAGGTATCTCAAATGAACCCCCTTGAGTCTGTATTCAGTCGATGTTTGTTCAGATGAAGCTGCACTCTTCACGCTGCTTAGACCAGAACAGACCTCTATTGTGATTTGTTTCCCCACAGCTGTGGTCTACCTATGACAATGACAAAGGAATAATAAAGGATGCAGAGCCTGTTACAGTTACTTTAAAGCCTCAAGAATCTCTGCCAATGATAGCTCAGTATCCCTTATCAAAAGAAGCAGAGAAAGGAATTGAACCTGCCATTTCTGTGATAGTCGAGCAAGGAATAATAAATAGTCTTCTACCAGAAACCTGTGTAATATGGGGCAAGGGAATCTATATTCACTTGTACAAAGTTTAAGAACAGTGTGATAGTATTAACAACTTTTCATTTAGGACCTATTCCAGTCACTATAAGTTCTATTCCTGTGACAGCTACCACAAGTCCAGTATTTAGGACATCTTATTTCAGAAGGATCCCGGTGAAGCTTGCCTTTAAGCACTACTGCTATTCAAGCTGCTCCATGTCCTGTGATGTTAAAACAGCTGCAGGCCATTTTCGGACTGACATATTATTGCAGTCAATGTATTTCAAGTTATGCAGAAGTAGTAAACCCCTTTATTAGAATTATTGAAAAAAGACACCCCAAGCACTTGCATTGGCTTTTGTCTAACTAGAAACGTTACTTTCAAATCGTCCCATTCTTTGGCTTTCTGATTACTCCGAGAGTCTTTCTGTATAGTTGTGAAAGGAATAAAGTAGCGGTAGGATTATCAGCACAGCATAGAAATGATAGTTTTAGACCAGTCGCTTATTTTAGTAGTAATCTTGATCCTGCAGTCCCAGCCTCTCCCCCACTACCTTAGGGCAGTGGCCATGATGGAACGCATACTAGAAATGGTGGCTGTCCTTACTCTTGGCATGACATTTTTGTGGCAATTTGGCATTTCATAGAAGCGCTTTTGTTAAGAACTAAAACACAGTATTTTTCAGTCGCAACTCTAAATATGAATTGTCTTTACTTAACACTTCTTTGCAGGTTTTTAGAAGTCCTTTTCCAACCCCGCTTCTGTAATCCCTACGGTGGATGACAGCCAACCCAATGATTGTGTTTTTGGGGTTAACCATGTGCTTCCTCCTAGTTTACACCTGAAAGAGTCCTGCTAACAAATCCTGAATTACTTGTATTTTATGGCAGATCCTGTGTTCAAAGAGAAGACATTTATTTATTTATTTACATTTGTTTACGGGGAAAGTCAGATTGGGCCAGAAACCCGTTTTCAGCAGAGGCCCGGGGAGAAAAGCTCCACAGAAATACAAACCGTATACAATGATGGATAGTACAATAGTATACATACAGTGTGTCCGTGGTGGTGGTGCTGTGGTAGCGTCACCTCACAGTAAGATGCTGTCCGGTTCGATTCTCAGCTAGAGCGTCTTCTGCGTGGAGACATGCGTGAATGGGCATACCTTTGTTGGAGGTTGTGTGTCAGGGCTGGCAACTCGGCACATAAAAATCAACTGCCAATCATTAGCGGACCGGAGTTCTGCTGTGGCGACCCCCTAACCGGGAAAAGCTGAAAACACAACAACAACAATAGTATACATACAGTAAGATGCAGAATACATATCTTCTAGTTAGTCTATACAAAGTAGTGCTCAGTACAGTTTTCTAGTACATAGAGGTTCAAAAAGTAAAACACAAGCATTTCAGTGGCGATCACTGTGAGAAAAAATAAAGTTAGTAGTGTGTACATATTAAATAATAATTATGACCAAATGACATTTCCTTGATATATATTTATTTTTGAGTAGTAATGAACAATGAGGAGATGGAGAAAATGAGATAAGGAGTGGGGGAGTGTGTTGAGTTATCGAAATCTTGTCAGTCAGGTTTGGCACAGGAGCAATGCCAGTTCCTATTATAAATATTTTATAAAATATAATAATATTATACATTCTAATTATATTATAAATTATTATATTATAATGCCAATTCTTATTAGTGTCAGCATTTTTCATGTGTATGGCAAACAGAGTGTTATTGACTGGACAATTGAAAGGAAATGCGTCTTCTGAAACATGGAAATCAGCAAAAGACAGAGCAGTTACAATTTTTACAGATTCACTCGTGTTTATGGGGAAGTTCGTGATTTTGGAGAGAAAGTGGGTCTATGACATCAGTTGGAACTCTTATTAAAAAAAGTCAGTTGACTGACCGTTAAATGCACTTCTGTTTCCTAGGGAAATAGTTGTTATGGTCAAGTGTGTCACTCATAAGACTAATGACTCTTGTATTTCAAAAGGAAATGCATTTGCTGACACAGAAGCATGTTCAGTGTTACAATACTAAATATGGGTGCCACAGTATTGTTTTGCTATGCATGTTGCATCAATTAAGTTCTAAAAGAAAATGGTCAGTAAATGTAATGGGGCAGTGAAAGACTGATGAAAGAACCTTGTCGGTACTGGGTATGCTCTATACAGTACAGTAAGCATGTCAACAACATGTTCACCATAGCTACCTAGATCTAGGGGTTCATAACCATAGGGCTGGAGTGCATTTGAATGGAAAATCTAGCAATCTGCTGTTAAACTGCGAAAGTAATCATTATTCTGAACTATGTTGCACTTTATGAGCTGTATTTGTTGAACTGCTGCTGTATTTTTACTTTAGCACTTCGTATTCACTGTGTTCCTGTATTTTACCAAAGCTAGATTCAGATCTGCTTGATCTAGACTGTTTGTTGCCATGAGCTCTGAAACCAGCCAGCATGCATTGAGGGGCCCCTTGCACCTTGTGGCATAAGCATGTTGTCAGGGACCATTCTGAGATTAAGTTTGCTGCAGAAGGATCTGTGTGGTGTTCCCCAGTTGGCTGTTTGGGCTAAATCTGTTCTATGATTGGTTGTTTGGGGAAAATCTGTTCTCTGGTTGGTAGTTTGCATTAACTCTGTTTAAACTCACCTGTATCTAAGCCTTGCCATGCAGCACCGTGCAGTGGGGTTACCATTGGCAGTCGTAGATGCAAACTTCTTGCTACTTAATTTTCCCTTAGTACACTGCTTTTGCTCCATCAGCAGTTTCTCGTGATTCTGTTTCAATGTCAGGTGAAACATTCAGTGTAGCTTCTGAGGTACCAACACGAGTCTCACAGACTAGCCCTTTGTAATTTATACTTTTTCTCCAACCCATTTGCCTCACCTGGTCTTTTCTGTCCTCTCCCTGTTTCTGACCACATTAACATACCAAGCATTATGACTGGACAATTTCCCACAGTTTCTCCAGCCAGCAAGGTTGGCATGGGCATCCTGAGGCAATGTAGCAATTGCTTGATGTACAGTGACAACCCACTTCTAGGTATCGAACTTAAGAACCTAGAATGCAGGCTCTCTTGCTCACCAGCCAGTACATCTGACACTAAACAGGTTGTCAGCACTAACACCTCACCTCTCGCACCAACCAAACCAACAACACATAAACCTGCATATGTGGAGGTTGTCACCAAAAGCTTACCTAAAAATTAGAGACCTTCCAAACACAAGCATGCTTCACATAATACATCCCTTACATAACATAGCACACATAATAGCATATGCACCAGTGTTTCACCAGACAAGCTCCTAAGGCAAAAGGCAAAACCAAACATCTTAGTCTTGGGCAACTCCATTGTAAGATATAGAGATGTCTCACTCACCAGGTTGAATAAGGAGAAGGTTAGTCAGATGTCTGTTAGGTGCCAGGATCTGCCATATCATTCACAAACTCAAGTCTTTCAATAACTGGTACTGTTATGAGTCTGTCATAGTCCACATTGGCGTGAATGACTTGAAACATATCTCAGTGGACTACATGAAGAGAGACATGACTGAACTGTCTGTGTTTCAGGTAGGTATGTTCCTAGCCTTAAGCAGCATTCTGCAGTCACCCAGAAGGATGCCTCAGTACAAACAGAAAATGATTGACTTTAACAATTGGCTTAGCTTCTTGTGTTATTCTAAGGGGTCCAACACCTGTCAGCCTGGGATGATATGATTGACAGACCTTGATGCTTTGCCAGAGACAGTCTTCATCTGTGTCCTCTGGGATTGTGGTTACTGGCTAAGGTCCTTGCATCCCAACCCCATAGTGCCTTTTTTAAGCAATGTCACAAGAACAGAATTCCCGACACAAAAATACCCAAAAATAACCTCAAGGTTATGCTGCTAAATGCTCGGAGTCTAAATCTGAAACTGCAACGACTGGAAACAGTCCTTACTGTGGAAGATGCTGACATTTGTGCAAAGAGACCTGGTTTAAGGCCGTGGAAATCACCCCGGCCATAGTGGGTTATAATTCCTGAAAAATGTGCTCTGCTATGCTGTGCTGCTTACTGCTGAATCAGAGATACAGAGCTTTGCATGACTCCATCTGTAGTCTGTTTAAAGCACCAAGCCTTTCAAATTGCACACTGATAAAGAAATATATTTTGCAGCTATAAGCACAGTTACAGATAAATTATTTTTTATAACAAATGACACATACTCTTTCTGTCAGATTTTAGCATATATTTACAAAGTTTTCCTTCATTACAGATATGAATGATGACTTCTACAAAATACCTCTCTCCGTCCCTCTCTCACATAACTGAACTACAATTGTTCTATAGAGTGCTAGTCACGCACATAGATTTTATTATTTCCTCTTGGTATCTTTTTTTGGCCTTCTGTGTGAAGTCACATAATGTCTGTATTTAGACTTTTCTATTGTCCTGTCAGCAGTTCTGCTGATGTGAAATTGCACAAATGCACACAATCAGAATAACAGAAGTATGAAATGAAACTTCTGTTTTGTTGTTATTGCTGAGTTTATAAAAAAGGATGTTTGTTAATAGATATTTGTTCTGCAAACATGAGAAAATCATGCGATACTTGTTTTCCAATATTGCCTTGTTAGGCGTTTTCTGATGCTGTGAAGAGAAGCCTGTCTGTTATACATATAGTATGAATGCCCATTTTACATTGCTAAACTCTATACATATATTCAAGAAACTTTTTATTCTATGCTTTATCTTTCAGCATATAGTATGAATGCCCATTTTACATTGCTAAACTCTATACATATATTCAAGAAACTTTTTATTCTATGCTTTATCTTTCAGCATATTTACAACAGAATTAATTTCAGCCTTATATTCATAATCTCTAGCAATTCCCTCTTGTTTTAAACATACTCAAAACACTTTGTACTGATATGTATTTTTTGATTAGATCATATAGAAACACATTAAAAAACAAAACCTTGAGTCTTTTTTGATACAAGTCAAAATGCAATTTTACATAGTTAATACAATAATATAAAAGTATTACTACCAAAACTGAATGTATTTAACAACTTTTTCTGCAGACCTTTCTGTGAAAATATTTTATTAGTTATAAGCTGTGTCTGCTTTAATTTTATTTTTTAACTTGATTATTTTTTTTTGCAATCACAGAATTTGATTTATGACTTAGAACTGTTCCATTAACTCTTTGCAACTGTTGAATTAACTGTAAGAGACAAGAACTATGTGCTACTGCAAGCATTTATACACTGCTGAAAATATATAGTTTGTGTCATTTTAACCGTAACATTGTGGTTATATTTCTGAACTGCACATAAACTTTAATTGACAGTGAAATATACTCTGAAAAATGCTGTAGTCCATTAGGTGTATGAATACAATATTTTAATATAATTTTTCTCTAGCTGGGGTAACCAATACTAGTACAGATAAATGATGGTCCAAAAACCAGTAATAAGACTCCAACTTAAAACCAGTGATAATATTACAACTTGACAAATTAATTTTGAACTTATTACAATGTATCCTGTACAGTAGGTATTTACACAGACTGTTTGCTATTCATACATTTCAATCTAGTAGCTATCATGGACCCATTTTTTAAACATGTTTTTTTACAGATATTCATTGCTAGCCATTAATTTCATTTGTACTGAATTCTTCTGCATTTGTACATACAGAGACTGTAAAGTACATTTAGTCTAATCTTACAAATTTAATAACATTAATATTAATTAAAAATCTTGGGAAAATATTTATGTCTCTCTAGAAATATCTAGTGGAATTGACACTAAAGGCATATGTCCTGTTATTTTAAACTACATACTCAGCAATTAAAAACATTCATGCTTTTTTATACCAACATTGTTTTGCCAAAAACATATTAAAAATAGCGACCAGTCTTGTTCAGTTTTTTTACATGTCTTTACTCTCTCTTGTATAGCTGTAATAAAGCAATTTTAAATCATCTTGTGTACAGCTTTACAGTTTAACAGGTTGTAAATACAATTTAATACTAAACAATACAATAATAACTAGCATAAAATATCTTGAACTTTCAGATTTAATCTGTTTACCGGTGTTTCTTTTGCACTAGTACCTCTTTTTTCCTTCCCCCCCCAAAAGAGTATTGTCAAGAAGGAATGAAATATTATTTCTTTTTGTAGCTCTGTTTCAGACCCTTGTGCAGTACTGCTTATACAGTCAGTGTAAAACTGAAAGAGTGCCCCTCCCCCTGTAGTATACTGCAGTATTGTTTATTTACTTTATGCTGTGAGAATAGAATGTATGTCAGCCCAACACTTTGGTTATACATTTGCTTTATTAGGTTATTAAACTATAGACCTTTTCTGATTTGATCATTTTTATAAAGCTTTTGCTGTTTATTACCACTAGTAGGTATTTATACCCTCCTGCACAATTGATTTGAACTGTATGTAAACTATAGCCCATCTGCTGGCTGTACTTGATGCAACTGAGGTCTTTTTTACTTTTAACATTTACTTGCAAACAGATTATCAGTGACATCTATGCCCAATTGTGACATTTTATAGTGCTGCCTGTAAACATTTTAACAATTATGTTTTAATAACAATAATGCTTTAGAAGAACTCAAGCTACTTGCCTGGCAATCAGTCTTGTTGTTTATCTTATCTTTCCAACATTTCGTGTAACTGTTCATCTAGTCTAGGAAGGTCTGAGCTCACATTTTATACTTTATAAACTATAGTTAACCTTTTAGCATTTTTCTTTAAATCATTTGTTAATACACTTACAGTTGTAAAACATTTAGAAATATAAGTATTTGTGATTTGCATAACTATGCATTTATACTACATAAATAGACATTATATTAAAATTAGCTGACATGGATTTCAGTATTTTTTATTTATTTAACTGTCCTGCCATTAATTTGACAAAAAACTTTTTGACTAATGTTATCCGTGATTTTATTTCTTTTTAAAATTCAGAACTTTAACTGGTGTGGTGTTACTATACAATTATATAAAAATTGTAAAAAACAAAATAGATATTAGCTTAGCTAACATGTTTATATTTGCATTATTTATATTTGCTGTTGTCTACCTTTTGCTTTTGTGCATTGTAAACAAATGTACTCTAAATAAAAAGAACGCACATGCATGTCTGTCTTCTATCTTTATATCTTTATACAAGCATGTCAGTTTTATGACTTTAAATCTTTACTCATTAACTATTTTTATTTAGTTTTATTTACTAGAACTGTTTCGTGTAACTATTTTTATTTAATTGTTATACACTAGAACAGTTTTGTTTACCTTTTGACTATGCTAAGAATGGTAGTCCTATGCTCTATTTTACTGTAGTACTGATAAATGTCTTGTTTTAACTGAATGGAAGTATTAAAACATTTCAGAATGATTTGTCCAGATTTTACCATCCTACCTTGTATGCTTAACCATTTTCAAAACATAAACATATTATAAAATATATTTCTTTTGTACAAATCAGCTGTAGACTCCTGCTCTTTTCCAATGTTCTCTTAAACTCAGCTAATTTATTTCCTTTATCCTGGAACTGCTGTTGAAGAGTTTCCTGTAATATTGCATGGTCTTTCTGATATTTTTCATTAACATGTTCTGCTGAATCTAAAACTCCTGTGCACTTTTGAAAAGATGTATGTATAATTTGTCTAAACTTCCTGAACTCATTGTGTCTGTCTCTTAGAAGTTTATTACATTATTTTGTAACAGAATATATTGTATAATTTGTCTAAACTTCCTGAACTCATTGTGTCTGTCTCTTAGAAGTTTATTACATTATCTTGTAACAGAATATATTAGAGGTTCTATCAGTAACTGATTTGACTAATGTTGCAACTCCGAAATAAGCCTTTTACATCCGGTGACAGAACATAACTGTCTAACATTTAAATACAATGTCAGCATATTAACCTTTTCTGGTTCTTTACCATTAAAATTTTTGTCTGTACAGTTTAACCTTTGAATAGTGGCATGCACTGTATTTTTATGACATTGTACACACACTAAACATTTTTATACCACACACATGATTTTGTTTCAAATACCAGTCAAATATTGTAATCCATTTGCATAATGCCTTACTATTAACTTGCCTTAATAAGGTTTTACATTTGCTAGTATGCTGTATATACATTTCATTCTGTTATTATTATCTCTATGGCATTCATACTGTGTGTAACAGAAATTTTTTCTTACCAGTCAACAGAGAGGCAGATGGCCAAGCTGCTTTAGTGTAGATAGTTGAAAAGTCTCTGTAGTCACTTGTGAAGTTGGCACAGCAAAACTGGCAGTTTCTTTCTTACAACTTTGTATTGTACCTTTTTTGGAGAATTGATGGCACTGCTCACCTTCCTGCACTGCAGTCTCTCCGGATTCAGACGTCTGATGAACTGTATTGCTACAAACTGTAGAAAACTGAAGTACTTCACATAAACGTTAGTAACTGTGCTTTTACAGGAGTGTCCTTATACAATGCATTACCCACTCACTCCCCCTGTTTTTGGATACAGGCTAGGAACGTCACATCAGGGTCACCATTGAAAAATTTATTTTATGTATGTGCTGTGCTGCTTACTGCTGAATCAGAGGCATAGAGCTTTGCATGACTCCATCTGTAGTCTGTTTAATGCGTCAAGCCTTTCAAATTGCACACTGATAAAGAAATATATTTTGCAGCTATAAGCACAGTTACAGATAACTTATTTTATAACAGACGACACATACTCTTTCTGTCAGATTGTAGCATATATTTACAAAGTTTTCCTTCATTACAGATATGAATGATGACTTCTATAAATTACCTCTTCTTTGTCCCTCTCTCTCATAACTGAATAACTACAGTTGTTATATAACATGCTAGTCATGCACATAGATTTTATTTCCTCTTGGTATCTTTTTTGGTCTTCTGTGGGAAGTCACATAATGTCTATTTTTAGACTTTTCTATTGTCCTGTCAGCAGTTCTGCTGATGTGAAAATGCACAAATACACGCAATCAGAATAACAGAAATATGAAAGGAAACATCTGTTTTGTTGTTGTTGAAAAAACATCACGTATTGCTGAGTTTATAAAAAAAGATGTCTATTAATTGACATTTGTTCTGCAAATGTGAGAAAATCATGTAATACTTGCTTTCCAATATTGCTTTGTTAGGCTTTTGCTGATGCTGTGAAGAGAAGCCTATCTGTTATACATGTAGTATGAATGCCCATTTTACATTGCTAAACTCTATACATAATATTCATGCAAACATTTTATTCTGTGCTTTATCTTTCAGCATATTTACAACAGAATTAATTTCAGCCTTATATTCATAATCTCTAAAAATTCCTTCCACACATTCAGACCACAAACTGAAGGCGTGAGAACTAAAGGAGGGGGTTATCAATACCCATCAAAGACAAATAACAACTCCAGATTGGTTAAATAGTGACCCTCTTGAATTACTCCAGGTGCAATTGATTGATAGTAAGACCCCTCTTCGAGTCATTGCCAGCTGTTGGACCCCTCCATGAACCAGGACACACAAACAGCCTACTTGGATCTATTTTGAGTTGATCATGATACACCTGATCACCCTGGTTTTTGTAAAACTTTAATTGCCTGTCCATAATCTGGGCTAAGTATACATGTACTAACACACTTGCCCAAATATTCCTAATCTTTGTTAACTGCAATGTCCTGGATTAGTTGGTTGACACCTCCACAAGGGGCTCAAACATTTTGGATCTGGTGCTCACCAACTTGAGAGATCATTGCACCTCCCCAAGTATGCAGCCCTCCCTGGTGAAGTCTGACCACAAACCAGTCTCATTAGCGGTAATGATAACACCAGACCCCCCCCCGCCTTACAGCAACCAGGCTAAAAAACTTCTCCAAGGCCAAATACAATCTCTCAGGAATGGCTTAACTAGCTTATTTGCCCTTCCCCCCATAGATGGAAAGAACCCCTGTGCCATGATTTACACCAAGGCTTTATATGAACATCTATACAATTGTATTAACTCCACCATATCTGATAGGACGAAAGCAAGATTATCAAGGAACAACAAACCTGCCTGGTGGAAATCAGCCATAAACAGGCCATACGATAAGAGGAAAAAATTGCTAAGAGTAAGAAGAAATGCTCTCAAACCTGTAAGCACTCCTTCTTCAACTTAAATAAGCAAGTAAGACATCTTGTAAAATTCTCTAAAACTAACTATGAATCCAAATTAGCATCCTTAGTTAAGGATGACCATAAGGCATTCTTTAGTTACATCCATAACCTCAAAGAAAAAGCCCAGATTTGTGCAGAACTTGTATTCAATGGAACTACATATACAGAACCTGTGGATATAGCCAACCTGCTGGCTGACAGGTTCAAACTTCACTTCCCTGTCCCCACCACATATACCCCATAGCATCCTTACCACATGTCTTCTACCTAGTATCTCTAAGGAGCAGGTCTTAAATGTTCTCTCCAAGACCAAACACAGCCTCTATGGGACCAGATACCATCCCTGTCTGCGTTCCAAATGGATTAAAACATGAGTTAGCAACACCACTGGCTTCTCTTTATAACCACAGCCTCAGCACTGGTTTCATTCCTGCTGAATGGAAAACAGCTACTGTCATCCCTTTCTACAAAGGGGGTGCATCCACTGACCTTAGGAACTATAGACCCATAAACCTAACCAGCCTTATCTGTAAGGTCACAAAGCAAATCATCATGGACCCTATCTACAAAGATATAAGTATTCTCCAAATGATTGACCCTACCCAATTTGTCTTCATCAAAGGGAGATCATGCCTGTTAAACTTGATGAACTTCTTTGAGACAGTCATCAAAGCTCTAGACACGGGTAAAACTATACATTCTGCCTACCTAAGCTTAGCCAAGGCATTTGACACAATCCTCCATTCAGGCATTATTGATAAACTCACTCAGCTAGACATCAACTCGTATATCGTCAGGTGGGTTGCAAACTGGCTCACTGACAGAACACATACAGTGAAAATAGGAAACACTACCTCCTCAGACAGACCAATGACCAGTGGTGTCTCACAGAGATTGGTTCCGAGCCTCCACTGTTTGGAATCTACTTCACTGAAGTACAGGCAAAAATAAAAGGTCTGTAGCTGACAAAGTTTGCTGATGACTGCAAATTGGGAGCGGTCTTTGAGTCCCTAATTATATCAGTATCCTGCAAGAAGGACATACTGATGATTGGTGCCAAAGTCATGGACTTAATCCTTTTTTTTTTGCATTGAGTTTATCACCCCCTTCAGCAAGTGTGGTGTCCCTGCAAACTATTACATAAATAGCAATACCTTAAGCATGCAATCACTGGTGAGAGATTTGGGCACACAGGTTGATAGCAACCTTACCTTTGATCACCATGTCTCTACTGTGGTAAGATGAGCATTCTATATTGCCCACCTCAACCCCCGTAATATTCCCTCACCAGGCCAATAATAGAGTATAATACTCTTTTTGGTATGTACCTTTCCAAGCAACTGGAGAGACTGCAAAGGTTTCTTACAAAGAAAATTACGGAACTTCAGCATATGTCATTTGTGGACGGACTGAAATCACTGTCACTTTACTCTGTGTTGTACAGAGTTCTTAAAGGTGTCCTGTGCTTTGCATATAAGGCAGTCTCTGACCCTGCCCTAATGGAAATGCTGCACATTCATAAGTCAAGTGGTACATGTGTTACTCGGTCCAAGGTGACATCAGTAGAACTTGCTTGAGAGACAGATTTTTTCTCAAAGAGGTTACCTTATCTCTGGAACAGACTTCCAATTCATGTTAAACAAAGTCCCCTGACCTTATTCAAGTGAATTTTTGATAACTGGATGGGAAACCATGAATTCACCCCAGGGGTTCCACCTGTAACCCTCTTGGATAGGGTAATAGGTGCTGATTTAGTGTCTCCTCATAACAGACACTCTTGGGAGCAAGGGTTGAACCTGGCTAGGCTTGTAAGGGCCCTAGGACCATTAGCCTAATAATCTCCTATGATTGACAATGGCTGGGAATAGCATCAGTGATTTCAAAAGTTAAAATACAGTGAAATCTACTTGGCATACTTAGTAGCTATGACAATGGATTTTAGTAATAGACTAAACAAAGGAATAAAGGGGAGAGTGACAGAACAGACTGTTGGGGAAGAGATATGTGATGCATCTTACCATCAATTAATTGATGGCTAGAACCCTCAGAAATGTGGCCTTTTTGCAGAAGTATAGAGAAGTTGTTTTTCAGTCTAGAATAAAGTTCAATAAGTAGTATCTATGCCGATTTCAAGAAGTAGAGTTTGCTGAAAATTAGAGTACGCCATAATTTAACAAATCAAGTAGGGAAAAAATGAAACAGAACTGAGGAAGTGTAATGCAAGAAGGCATTTGAAGTGTAGACATATTTTGATTAGAATTACATAATAGCGGTGCACAATATTTTTGCATCAAGTAAAGCTCATTTTCAATTCTACAACATTCAGAAAAAATATATATCTTCCCACCACAAGCACTGCGGGAATAAAAGAACTGTTTTCAAGTCCGTTCCTTTCCAATTAACAGCTGTCAGTCACATAAAGATCCAGAAAAGCTCATTGACTGCAGTGACAATTTTAGCACCACAGAAAGATGGGGAGGGTCTATTACTTCTTGTAAGGACTATACTATGACACTTTGGATGACTCATATAAACAGGATGGGATTCTATGAAAAAGAAATGAAAGCAACAAAACAAGATCACATTAATATGGCAGACCCCATGGCAGCCATTTTATTGAAACACATCAACATTTTGTAACAGTAATTTTAAGAAACCGAGTGAATTAATAGAAAAGCTCAGAAAACAAAGAAAAACTTTTTTCTTTTAAATCCTAATACTTTATGCATCTGAAAGAAGAAGCTCAACAATGCTGCAGGGACATAAGTGCTATAGAGAACAGAACAGTTCTTGGTATGAAACTTGCTATTTTAGATATTAAGAAAATCAAGAATTTTGGTCTGTGACCATGATGTTCCGCTTTAGTTTTTGTTATGTGCACAAAAGCAGTACATAGTTAAAGAGAACAGAACACTTCACAGTTTGAAACATATGATTTCAGATTATTAAATTCACACCATTATGGAGTTAAGTTTTTCCTTTTGAGTGTGCTTCTCTTGATTTAGGTCACTAGATTTGTTTCCATTGTTTTGTAAAAAAAAAAATAATTTCATCTTATTTAGGAGAATTCTGTTTGCACAATAGTAAACCCCAAGAGAGCTACCAACAGATTAGATGGTTCTACCCAAATTGCTAGAGCCAGGACTTCATACATCTGATACAGTTTAAGCAAACAGAACACACTCCACACACACACTGGCATTGACAATCAGCACTGGGCCCTCCTTTTAACACTTCTTCCTAACAGCACTAGCCCCCGGATTCTGCAAGCCTTGCATGGTGTGCAGGATTAGTGCAGGAGCTCCAGCAGGCAATATGTCTGCCATGCGATCCAGGAATAGCCTGCCCTAGTCTTGCACGGACTCAACCCCTGAATGCAAATTACCCCATTTGGAGGAGAAATCCATGCAAATGAGTTGAATTTGCGATCCAGGAAGCTAGAAACTGGCCATGCAGGACTAGTGTAACCTGCAGAAATGTACTCTTCCAGTAACGGAGTACATTTCTGCAAATTCCAAAACAGAGCCATGACAGCTCCAAATAAAGGATGCATATAATTTAGAAAGCATGCCAATGGCCAAGTATAAGGCCATTGGCATGGAAAACAGTTGAAAAAAATCCATTTTTATATTTTTTTAAGCTGCTCTCGGCTGTTTAAGCATAGGTCAGTGGCATGCAAATGGGATCGGGTAGAAAAATAAGAAAATAAACCTAAAATAAGCATTCTAACTAAAATCACTATTCTGCCATTATAGTCAGTGGCAGGCAGAAGACAATATGGCCAGTGAATAGTGGTTGCTAAGGGGAGAGGCTCAGTGTGAGACATGTAACTATGCATTAGCAGGCAGTCCTATGCAAATGAGGGGAATGATAGTGAATCCCAGATTTCCCCTGCAAGCTAGCCAGCTCCCAATTGTGTAAGAGCAGGAATAGCTTGCTGCAAGCCTAGGAGTTAGCTGGCATCATAGGGGTGTGTGTCAGGCATACTGTAAGAGGATTGGAGCCCTGTGGCTCAGGTTTGCTCCTAGCTTAGCACAGCTAGGGAAGGGGGTGTGTATGAGGCAGCCTAGCACTCTTTACATTGCCTAAGTGGGTGTGCATTCAGCGCACCAGGTTGTAAAGAAAAAAAAAGTGAACCAGGAAATAGCAGCTCTGTGCACTATGTTTGCACGGTGCACCCCGGGCTTAAACAGGAAGGCAATGGGAAGGGAAAACAACAGTAAGAAGGTAATCTAGGAGAACTAGCATAGCTGGCAGGTGAAATATATCAGAATCAGCCAATTACACAGGCAGCAGATCAGCCCAGCCCAGCCCAGAACGCTACTATAAACTATGCAAACACCTTCCCCTCTGGTTTTTTCTCATACTCTACACCACTGGTGTATACAAGCAGGAAAGTTTTAACAAACAAAACAACAAAATGATAGGGGCTGCAATAGCTATCATACAACAACTTGTGGAAGAGGCTGAGGGTGGTGGGGATGTGATTGCTGTTGACCAACCCACAGTGAGGAGACAGAGAAGAGTGTACAGACCCAAGGTAACCTACCAGGAGCTATATGAGCTGGAGATAGTGGAGTACTATAGGGTGGACAGGGACCTCCTACAGCAAATTGTTGAGCTGTGCCGGCCACGCCTGACACACAGAACTAACAGAGGGAAACCCATCCCAGCGGATACCAAGGTATGTGTAGGCCTAAGAATACTAGCTATAGGTACCTTCCAAAGGCCAACTGGGGATATGATGGGGATCTCACAGGCATCCGCATCTAGGGTACTCCACCAGTTCCTGGATGCCATGTCAGCACATGCTGGTGAGCATGTATATTTCCCCAACATCTGTGAGGCATTGGCCAGCAATATGCAACTGTTCCACCAAATAGCAGAATACCCTGAGGTAGTGGGTGCTATAGACTGCAAGCACATATACATCAAAGCACCGCCTGGTGAGCGGGATAGGGTCTACATCAACCACAAGGGCTTCCCCTCCATAAACTGTGAGGTCGTGTGCGATGCCCAGGACATAATAATGAATGTATCTGCTGGCTGCCCTGGAAGCTATAATGATTCCCACATCTGGCATCTGACGCAGCTGTACCACAGATTTGCCAGTGGGTACATCCCTTACAGTCACCTAGTGGGGGATGCTGGATACACAATGGAGCTGTGGCTGATGACACCCATCAGAAATGCACACACACCCAAACAAGAACTCCATATTGAGGGACATGCACAGACCAGAATTATAATAGAGCGTGTGTTTGGGATGCTCAAGTCACGGTTCCGGTGCCTGGACACATCCGGTGGAGCCT
The DNA here is from genome assembly GCF_019279795.1 of Protopterus annectens. Taxonomy (NCBI): domain Eukaryota; kingdom Metazoa; phylum Chordata; order Ceratodontiformes; family Protopteridae; genus Protopterus; species Protopterus annectens. The sequence goes on from NC_056744.1 coordinate 1,803,823,474, forward strand.
TGCAGTACTCACCAGCTACATATACCCAAATTTTCATTGTATGTGCCATGCTACACAATGTGATTTTGTAGAAACAGCTGCAGCAGGAACAGTATGGGACAGGCCCACACAGCCCCCCACCATTGCCAAGGCCTGCACAGGCCCAGAGTGATTTAGAGGAGGAACAACCTGAGCCTGCCCCAGTAGGCAGAAGGAGGCATGCCCATTATGCCCTGCCCTTGGCAAAGTGGCAATGCATAGCACATACACTGACACAGGAGGGACCCAGGGAATAACACCTCTCTCGGACTCTCACATAGAGTAAAAGGGATGCCAAACATGACACTACCTGTGCTCAACCATGTGTAGGGAGTGTACTATGTACATCCAACATATTCAGCTCTGCAGCACCACCCTCAGTACTGGGACACCCATAAGGTAAGTCACTCAACCTACCAATTGCCGAATGGAGTAGAATGTGTTGTTACCTGTATCTATGGTATGGATGTGAGCATGCAAGGGAATCGGGTGGCTGAATGGTATGCCAGCAGATAGTAGACACCTTTAGTGGCACCATGAGATCTGTAACAAATACTGGTGTCACCATAGTAGCCAGTATTACACAGGGTGACAAAACCCACTGCAGGAAATGTGCTGGGCCACATGTGTGTCCATATGACTCACACGTGCCAGTCAGGGAGGTTCACATACCCAACAACAGTCTCAGCCAGCAGGACAGGTGTAGACAAACACAAACAGAGGCTGTGCTATGGCCTCTGAATGATGCCTATGGGTAACCTCCCCCCAGACCTACACAGACAGACTACAGCAGATCAGGCAGTGGGATGTTAGTTCGGAGGGGTAGGAAGTCAGAAACTAATATGTAGGTCAATCAAAGCTAAGAACTGTAGTACACTGATATGCCTTTAGTCAACATGATAGGTTATAATACAGAATGAAATTGAGTACCTGACATACCAGTACAGTCATAGCAAATGTGTACAAGTGTTAGGTGTGCCCCCCCATCCTACATAGAAATATAAAAACAGTCAGATGTGCCCCCTCAATCCAGTGTAGAAATATAGAAACAGTCAGGTGTGCCCCCCAATCCTGTGAAGAAATGTAGAAATAGTCAGGTCTGTCCACCCCACAATCCTATGTAGAAATGTAGAAACAGGTGTGCCCCTTCCCCCAACCCAGCGTAGAAATGTAGTAACAGTCAGGTGTGCCTCCCTCCCACAATCCTGTGTAGGAATGTAGAAACAGTCAGGCGCACTCCCCCCAACCCTACTTAGAAATGTAGTAACAGGTGTGCCCTCCCAAACCTATTCAGAAATGTAGTATGGTCTGGTCTGCCCCCATCCAATGTACACACCTTGTAACAGTCAGGTGTGCCCCCCCACAACCCTATGTAGAAATGTAGTAACATGTATGTGTAGGTATAATACCAGTGGAGCACAGATGCACAGAGGTGGCCAAGGTAGCAGGATAGGTTGTAGCATCTGCACAGTATGCAGGTATGTGTGTGTTAGGTTGGTGTGTGTTTCATATTGTGTGAGAGTGGTCTGTATGTATGTTGAGGTAAGACCTGGTGGCCATTGTCCACTACTGTTGACTACAGGGACAAGTCCTCATAACTGCAGTGCAAAAGACAATACCCACCAGTATAACACATGCTAGCAATAAGCCATTGTAAATGTATGGTGGTAATATGTATCACCATCTGAAAGACTGACATGGCATGGCTGTTGGGCTAAATATACAAGCAGTACACAGGGGAAAGTACCTCAGACATACAGTATATACTGTGTCACTGTGAAATGGACACACCCTTGGAATTGTACATACAGGTATGTATCACATTATCTGGTCCTGTAGTAGGGGATACCGGTGTTGTCTGGCCAAATACTCGCAGATCACAAAGGAGGTATGACTGATGTATTGGGAAACAGCTGATGTACCTGCACATGCAAGCAAAACTGGCATGCCCAATGTTTATCTCTGTGTCAGATGCAAGTAATGTCCATAGCACACATGCACCTCGCTCACACAAACACCACCCACAGATACCTCTCTGGCTGTACCCCTGCTGTGGGGAATGGGTACAATATGACCCCACCTGTATATGGCAATAGTGAAAGAATGCAGCATGCAGTGCAGGTGTCCCATGGAGGTGTGTCAATAGATGTAGGTAACAACCTACCAGCATCCACACCACCTCATCAAGAGTGATAGAAGGTATTGGCATGAACACCTAGCATGCCTACCCTGTCAGCCAAGGAGATATACTGTATGGCAGTCTGAGACTCTAGGACTGATATTATGCAACAGCCTTCCACATCTGGCCAGCATCAACACCTAATTGACCATGGGCTTCTGCCAAAGGCCTGTGTCTCACACGTACTGCCAATGCATGTTATGTCATGGACACCCAAATAACCACACAACACACTCCACATAAGCCATATGTAAGGCCATGTAGGCAAACCACAGTAACATGTTCCCCATGTCCCACTGCATGAAATGTGGACCAATAACAACACACAGCTGTGATGGGGTGATAACCTTAGGGAAACTATCAGAGAATGTATGCATAATGTAAGGAAGATGATAGAATAATAGGGGGGGTGGCAGCGTGGGCAGCCTGGAATGTGCAAGGTCCGACACAAAGCTGTGTGCACACACTACCCCTGGCTATAAACACATAAATGGGTGGCTACATACCTGCCTGTACACCACAATAGGGGTAATGTCCTGACCCATGGCCCCTGCCTCTGGGTAATCTGTGTGAATCTGTACAGCTGTGAGGTATTGCCATAGCAATATAAGGCCATACTGTCATGTTGATGGATGTACATATATGGGATCCTCTGCCAGCACTGTACCAAGGTGCTGAACTGGATCCACAGACCCAGCAGCAAGTGTCTGCAGCTCCCCCCCCAGATTGGCATAACCTACCATGAATATGTAGGCATCTGCCCACAATACTGCCACAGCTGCAGTCACCCTTGTCCCCCAAAACATCACTGTGAGCAGGAATGTCCACCTGACAGTACATGAGGACAGAAAACATCACAGTGTATAACAGTGCACATGTCTGAATATCTCTGCAAACACCAGTGCCATGTAGCAAAAGCAGCACAGACACAGTCAGCTACAGTACACACTATCCCCTGCACATTTTCTCCCCATATTGCCAAGTAATCAACGGATACCCTGCAGAAACTGTTTGCTACCTGTAGGTGTAGAACACAAAGGTCTGCACTGGAGTACAAACTATCTGGAATCAATCCACACATTCAGTACAGAAGGGTATACTGGGCATGCTCACAGACTTAAACAAATGAAGCCCATGTCTGCAAACAACAGTGGACCATATGTATCTGGCAGTTGCAGATGTTAGTGCAGACACGCCTCAGTATGCACCGCTCATGCTTTGCACACACACACTGGATAGGAATACTGACATATATCCAAGGACAACACACTATAATAAGCCAAAAGTAGATGTACGTAGATGTGTGGAAGAGAGTGACTGACAAGGAGCCATCCATTATGAGGCCTGTCCCACCCAGCACACAGCCAAATGGCTACAACCACATGAGGTTCAGATGTCACTCACTGTAGATATTAGCCACCAGTATCTGTCAACATTACAAACTATGTGGTGCAAGTGGTATCTGTGCAACATAACTGTACAACAAAGTAGTCATCTAGCAGCAGTATACACGTACATATGGAATTTAACCCTGTGTGTGCCTGCATGTAACGTGTCAACCTCTAGATGAATGGCTTATGGCCCATGCATACACACTGCCCTCCCCATAGCCCTACTATGACAAGCCTGCTGAGGTCATCCACTTTAAAATACACCTTTGGGAAAGTTGTAGCTCATTAATCTCTGTGGGATCTCCTATAACTGTGTACTGCTGTAGTGTGATAAAATAGGTAGGAGTTCTAATCCCAGACATGGCAACTGTGAGTCTGTGTGTGTCTCTGTGTAGTGAGCAATGCTTTTTAGGCTAGTCACACTCGGTACAATTCAAATACCTACTTTGGCAAGGCTGCTGATGTCATTCACTGTGAAATATACCTTTGGGAAAAGTATAGCCCAGTAATCTCCGTGGCACATCCTATAACTATGTACTGCTGTAGAGTGATAAAATAGGTAGGAGTTCTAATCCCAGAAATGGCAACTATGTGTGTGTATGTCTCTGTAGAGAGAAATGCTTTTTAGGCTAGTCACACTCACTACAATTCAAATGCCCTACTTTGGCAAGGCTGCTGATGTAATCTACTTTGAAATACACCTATGGGAAAGTTGTAGCCTAGTAATCTCCATGGCGTGTCCTATAACTGTGTACTGCTGTAGTGTGCTAAACTAATTAGGTGAGAGTTCTAATCCCAGACATGGCAACTGGGTGTGTCTATCTGTGTAGAGAGCAATGCTTTTTAGGCTAGTCACACTCAGTACAATTCAAATGCCGTACTCTTGCAAGGCTGCTGATGTCATTCACTGTGAAATACACCTTTCAGAAAGCTGTAGCCCAGTAATATCCATGGTGCATCCTATAACTGTGTACTGCTGTAGTGTGATAAAATAGGTAGGAGTTCTAATTCCAGACATGGCAACTATGTAGAGAGCAGTGCTTTATAGGCTAGTCACACTCAGTACAACTGAGTGCTCTACTTTGGCAAGGCTGCTGATGTCATTCACTGTGAAATACACCTTTTGGAAAGTTGTAGCCCAGTAATCTCTGTTGCGCGTCCTATCACTACCTACTCATGTAGTGTGATAAAATAGGTAGGAGTTCTAATCCTAGACATGGCAACTGTGTGTGTCTCTGTGTATACAGCAATGCTTTTTACGCTAGTCAAAAGCAGTACAATTCAAATGCCGTACTTTGGCAAGGCTACTGATGTCATTCACTGTGAAATACACTTTTCAGAAAATTGTAGCCCAGTAATCTCCATGGTGTGTCCTTTTACTGGATACTGCTGTAGTGTGATAAACTAGTTAGGTAGGAGTTCTAATCCCAGACATAGCAACTATGTGTGCATGTGTCTCTGTGTAGAGAGCAATGTTTTTTAGGCTAGTCACCCTCACTACAATTCAAATGCCCTACTTTGGCAAGGCTGCTGATATCATTTACTGTGAAATACGTCTTTGGGAAAGGAGTACTCCAGTAATCCCTGTGGTGCATCCTATAACAGCTTAATGCTATAGTGTAATATAGAAGTCTGGTAGGGGTTCTATTCCCTCACATGGCAGTTGTAGATGTTTTGTGTGTGTTTCTGTGTAGGGAGTAATGCATTTTAGGCTAGTCACACTCACTACAATTCAAATGCCCTACTTTGGCAATCCTGCTGATGTCATTCACTGTGAAATACATCTTTGTGGAAGGAGTACTTCAGTTATCCCCATGGTGCATCCTATAACAGCTTCATGCTGTAGTGTGATATAGAATGCTGCTAGGGGTTCTATTCTCACACATAGCAGTTGTGGCTGTTTTGTGTGTGTTTCTGTCTGTGTAAGGAGCAATGCATTTTAGGCTTGTCACACTCACTACAATCCAAATGCCCTACTTTGGCAATCCTGCTGATGTCATTCACTGTGAAATACACCTTTGGGGAAGGAGTACTCCAGTTATCCCCGTGGTGGGTCATATAACAGCTTCATGCTGTAGAATGATATAGAACTCTGGTAGGGGTTCTATTTCCACACATGGCTGTTGTGGATGTTTTGTGTGTGTTTCCATGTCTGTGTAGGGAGCAATGCATTTTAGGCTATTTGCACTCACTACAATTCAAATGCCCTACTTTGGCAATCCTGCTGATGTCATTCACTGTGAAATACACCTTTGGGGAAGGAGTACTCCATTAATCTCTGTGGTGTGTCCTATAACTACGTTTTGCTGTAGTGTAATAAACTAGTTAGGTAGGAGTTCTAATCTCAAACATGACAGGTGTGTCTGTGTTAGTAATTTGTATCCTGTGTGGAGGTGGGTGTGAGTGTGTAACAACTGGACTCAATGGGGAGTGGGTTTTGCAAATTTCTTATATGGTGGCCCTAGTATATATTACAATGTCCACCGTACAGGGATAACAGATGTAAAATAGCCGAGAGGCTGGGGTGCAAATCCATACCCCTACATGTGACATCAAGGCCAGGCGAACAAAGTGAGCAACCCTAGTATTACCTGGAAAACACTGTCAACCCATGTATCATACACACACACTTGCCTAGGCAACAGCCGCTATGTTGGTAGTACCCTGCATATCGCATACTGATAGTAACCATGGTGTGTTTGCAGTGGGCTACAGAGGGCATGGCACCCCATCCATCAGTCCAATAGGCACGTACATGCTGACAGTGCACCTTCCCCATGTTCTGCACTGGACACCTGCAACGTCTGTGTTGCCATCAAATGTGACCCACAAAGGACATACCATGCCTGAAAAACATGCCCTGTATGGACAGATGCCACTGACACCAGGGAATACCAGTATCATGCTATCAGTGTAGGTGCAGGGTCAACCTCCTGTCCATTAACAGTTCCCACCACATGAGGCCAGGACTGGCACATCTGATGATAGCAGTCTGTGTACACAACATGGGCCAGACTCCCCAGGTACAGTTCCACATGTCACTGTACATACATATGGGAGGTGTGCACATCCCAGACACCATCCATGTCATGGAGTAAGGAACACATAATGGCAAGCAATGCACAGCATTGGCCACACGTTACAGTCACCTAGGTGACTGGATGGTGAATACAATACCCACCTGTGTGGGCAAATCCAGACACTACACCCCTTAGCCACAATGCAGACCATTTTCATGTGGCCTGATGCCAAGGTATACCCATCACCTAGCCTTGTATACCAGTCTGGCACAGTCAACCACTACACACCCATGAAGCAATGCATCCATGCATGTCAGTACTGGCATCCTGTGTTTGTGTGTGTGTTGTATGATGCGTATGACCACATTCACACTCATTACTCCCCCCATTGGCATAGTGAAACATGCTGTCTGATGTCAGACACCTCCACATAACCTTTGCTCATATAGCCTCCATATGACCCCTGTGGTCTATGTGATACCTGCACACTGTGTTGTGGCAATCTCACTAGTGATGAGTTGTATTCCTGGCCCTGCCAAGTGTGTCAGTTTGTGTGCATCCCTGTGAAAGTGTTGCTGTGTTGACGCTGGTACCTGTCCATGCGGACAGGCACGTGTACTACACCTACTGTATAGCTACCATATCCCTGTTGCAGATGTCACTCACCTTCACATATACGTTTTGAGGGCTTCTCAACATGTAACCTATGTGGTACATCCAATAACTGTATAGACATGTGATAGCCCTACATTGTCATCAGGGGGTTGATACCCTCTACTGGTAGGTATGTGACACAAACATGCTTAAGATTTACTCTCCCATCCCTCCCTGACTTTTCTTTGCCTCTGTCTGCCTCTCTCACTCCCTCTCTGGTGGATGTGGAGACTTACACCTGCTTTGCTTAGGCAGCAGCATGTGTATTTTAAGTGATGCTCATGATCAGCTGATGACCTCTTTCAGCCCTCCTCTAGCTGATTGCATGTGGAACAGCTGTGGTAACATTCCCATAGCCAATTGCATAGAAACCCACTCCAATGTCTAGGAACATCATGTTGGTGTTGGGCTTTTACATTCATTGTGAGCAGGAACTCTATCTGTTGTTTGGCAAACAGCCTCTCAGATGGATTGGGGATTTACCTCTAACAACATACACTGTAGAAGCAGGGCAACACACAGGAGAGGGATGTGCCTGACCTAACTACAGACTGTAAGTGCTGCTATACTGCATTTTGAATAATGCTGGTTTAACAGAGTGTGTGTGGATATGGCTGTCCTATATGTTTTAATACCTGCCATGTCAGTGCTATGTTTATGAGGAAACCCCCATCTGTAGGGTCATCTGCAGACTGGACAGTGTGTGGTGCCTTTTGTTTCATGTTTTACCCACAGAGCACCTATCTGTGAACTGCAGAAGGTAGTGTGAGGATTGCAGTCTGTAGATGGTGACAGCCGTGAGAGTTACTGACTTCATATCCCTCACAGGACATATGTTGCAACAAACCCTATTACAACAGTAAATGCATGAGGTTGATAGGTTCATAGGTATGTACTAGGCTTTTGGCCCTAGGACCTATATAAGCCTGGCCAAATGGTACCCTGGCTTTTGCCACCCAAGAAAATTATTTTCCTGTGCCCCTGTCAAGCAGAGCCACAGAAGTGATCCCCAGGGTGAATTTCCTATCTCCCATCCAATCATCAAGATTTTTCTTGAAGAGTGCTAATGAGGAGCTTTGTTTGATATAGATAGGTAGTTTGTTCCAGAGTATGGGAAGTCTCTGAGACAGAAATCTATCCCTCCAGCATGTTCTGTTTATTGTTATCACAGCAACATGTCAATATTGGCCCTGTGTATGTGGCTCCAGCCACAACTCAGTCAACCTTTGTACATATGTCATGCAGTAAGAGGTACATATGTGCTGTACACCATAATTAGTGACGTCATGTCTGATAAGCCAGTGAGATATCGGACCACTACACGTTATGTATAGTAGGGGTTATATTTTATGACCTAACCTGGACATTCTGTGGTTGTGTGTACAGTACTGCGGTATGTGTACTTATGGTGACTGTTGACAGTGTGTGTGTGTATTGTTAATATGTACTTTGGCCTGTGTATAGACTGTGGTAGATGTCATTGTTCTTAGTCCTGTTCTATGTGATATTACATGCTGCTCCACTCTGTGTTACCCTATTGGCTTACATGTTTGTAGGGCCATACACACACATGTCCCATACCACAGACAGGCATTGGGCCACACTGTGTAGTGGCCCAGTATATGTAGGATTAGTGTGTGAGTGGCACATATGAGGATGGTGTTGATCAGATAGTCCATATACTGTAATATAGTGCTAGCTTACCATATGTGGCTGTGGCTGTGTTCATATTGGTTGTGGTTATGCACTTTCACATGTGTATCATACTCTGTGCTGTGACATGCCTGTAGAGCCCGCTATATATGCTGGTACATGTGCATTCCCCCATAGGAAATGTAGGTCAGTGTTGAGCCAGACTGCCGGTAGCTTGCACAGTGCTTTGTTACATGCCTAGCTGCTTAGTGTACTTACCCAGTGAGATGTCATGTCCAAATACTTGCCAGATGTACTGCTGCTGGGCCACCATAACAGTCATGTATGTCAGACAGAGCAGTGGGATGCTGTACAGATGTCTGTCAGTATCTAATGGGTAGTATGTGGCCATGGCACCTCTGTACCAGCAGTTATTATGTTCCAGGACAGACAGGGGTGTGTGAATGCATAACCTATGAGGGCAAAGGTATACCAGTAGTTACGTGTTATACCCATCTACATGGCTGTTAACATCCACATTCTCAGGCTTGGTCCACAAGTGTTGCATTAAAGGGTTCTGTGTATACCTCTGGACTGTCCAGAGTGTGTCAGACTGTCCACATATATTGGCCAATATCTCTGCTGTAGTCCACAGGAGTATTATGTGCTAGCAGTGGTACTGTACTATGATGTCCTTAGGATGTCTGTCAGTAGCCAATGGCGCACATGTTAAAGCAGATGTGACCTCCCACACACACCATGTCTGTGAAGACAATCCCTATTACAGTAGCAATAGTCTACAAATATACCTGCTATACATACCTGACATCCCCTTGCACTATGAAGTTCAGACTATAGGGGCTGAGGTAGGGCTACATTCCATGTTCAGAACATATGGTGAAAATATATGTATATATAATTATCCAGATATCTATATAGATATATATACACATATACATATCGACATACATAGATATGTATATGTACATAGAGATACATAACACTCAGATATATACATATACAGAACAGTATATGTCTACACATATACAGATAGGGATACATATGCGCATATACGGATGGATATCTACATATATATTGACAGTTGTAGGTATATCAGAATAGATATGTATGCACATATAGTTATAGATATCTACAGATATACCAAGTACACATAGGATGTGTATATATATATATATATATATATATATATATATATATATATATATATAGAGAGAGCTATATATCTATATATACATATATAGCTATATATCTATATATATATATATATATATATATATATATATATATATATATATATATATATATATATATATATCTATATATATATATATATATATATATATATATATATATATATATATATAAAGAGAGAGAGCACTATCAGACATTTGTATGAGTATATAACCATATTCCTGTCATGTGTAAACCTCACAGTTGTGTATACCCTCCCAGATGTATCTCACCGGATGTATCTGGTATGTGTACGTTATGATAAAACAACATATGTGATGCAATAGTCATATTAATAACAAGGACTACACAATTTAGGAAGTAAAGGCAATTGTTCAATACTACACAATATGTGTATTGACAGCTATATTGATAAAACAATAGCTGTCTTCACAGTGGTCATGGCATAATGGTTAAGTGTTGTGACTGTAGTGTACAGGGTCCTGGGTTCAAGACCTGCAAGGGCTGTTCATTTTTTTGCTGGGTAGAGCAAGGGCTGTCAGACACAGAGTGGTTAAGGCAGTTCTGAGCAGCTTTAAGCAGGTTTGCATGGGTTTGAGCGAAGCTAAGCGGTGCTAAGCTATCGGTAGACGTACAGGCGCTTACACAGTGTAGGTTTTGCTTACCAGTGCGCAAATCAACTCAGCTGTTATATTGTAGCAATGTTGATACTTGTTAAACATGACTTAGCCTTGGTAACCAGGTCACACCACCCAGTCTGATAACATAGCAGGGTACTCACATCTGTCATAAGTGTATGTAATGCCATGTACAATACATGCGCCTATGTGCTGTCATTACAGTAGCAAGGGGTGTGTGTGTCATGTGTGGGACACAGACATATATGTGGCCTGTACAGTACTGTTATCCATGTGAATGTGTTACATACAGAGGTATTAGGCCAGGGCACATGCTGTCACACTGGCATGTAGTGTATCATGGCAGTACTATTGTTGACAGTGCTTACCCAGGCAAGAGCAGAGTGCTAACTGTAGTACTGACAACAGGCACACCTGCAGGCATAGCTGGACACTGAGGCCTCCCTGTTGTATCCTGGTGCGTGAGCTGTGTCATGGTATATACCCCTTTCCAGGTAATGATCCGAATTGTGGAATGTAACTGTAGACTACCATCTGTACAGCACATGTTAGTGAGGGCTTCTAACATGTAAATATGGTATACATATTGTTGTCAAACGTCTATCTGTCACCACACTCATCCTACTGCATAGCTACTTGCCAAGATGATGACTGTCAGTCCCTGTACAGATGTGCAGGTATCCTGCTGGGATATGTACAGGCAACCTAAACTTGATTGACACTGACATTTCTGCCCAGCTGTGTAAGAACTGGCACATATAGGAGACAACACCCTGTACGCACCTCATGCCATGGGTACCACCACAACACAACCACAGTCAACAGAACATGCTTGGGTACAGGTCTCCATCACAGACACTAACCATGTGCTGTAATGCATGTTGCGTACATGTCAACTTGATCACCCCAGTGGCCATGTGCAGGAGGCAACTGGAGGATTGGCTGATGCATGTCATTCTCACCCTGAGGGTCACCACATATGTGACTGTCAATAGATTGCCTGCTGCCACCTGGCAGATGGCAGGATATCACTGTACACACAACCCCTACATAACCCATCTCTCCTTGGTCAACTTCCTCCCCATACCAGCTACATGAGCCTTGCAGTACCAGCACTATCGTGTTTTACAAATGGGTTGATAGGCGTGGGGATACCCATTGTGTTCTGGCATGTTTGGGGAATACTATGGGTTGTATTGCAGTTGTGGCCAGTGTGTGATGGTGGGTATGGCAGAGTGTCATCATGGGTTTCAGGGAGTATAATATCCACTGGGGGGTGTGGGTGCTGTGTACACTGTCATTACACCATGGAACACCCAGTATATGTC
>NC_056744.1:1803840545-1803872026 GCF_019279795.1 Protopterus annectens
GGTCAACATGCCCTGTACCATGCCCTGGCCTGTAGACTGGGTCTTTTGGGTTTTTACCTGATGTCTGGTCAAGGGATGCTGTCTCCTTGCTGACCAGCCTATTGTGTGGGTATCCTTGATGAATAAGCCTTAGGGTCTCAGGAGATCTTTGGGGATCTTTGTGGGGTGCTGGTCCTGGTTTGATATGTGTGAATGTGAGTTTTAAAACCCAGGTGTTTAATTTACTGCTCTCATCAGGTTTCACTTGCTCCTCAGTGTGACTTCAGGCATTGACTAGGGGAGGTGTTTTTTAGCGAGAAGCCTTGATTCAGAAGCATGTTATTATTTGAGCCAACACATTATCCTTTCCAAAGGCTTTGAAATTTGCGTTTTTAGAAAAAGAATGTTTCCATTTTGTGGTGTCATTCAGGTAGACAGCAAGGGAGGTGACACTTGCAAGCTATCCAAGCCTTACAGAGCTTGGCGTGGCCTGATTCCTTTGCGAGCTTGGCATTGATACTGTTAAGCATGTCATTCAGGCTTGCAGTGATTGGTCCTTGTTACCCAGACATTAGCTGGCGAATTTGTGGGGAATCATTCTTACAGTGTAGTCCATTGTGAGTATCATCATTTCATGGGTGGGAGGGACCCAGGACACTCAAACCCCTGGGCTACATAAGGCCTGTAGCTTGGTCTAACTTTGTTAGTTAGGTTTCCAAAAAAGTTTGAAATTTTTTTTTTTACAATGACTACAATATACTAAACACAGCTTCTTGCCTGATAAGTGTGCTTGGTCAGTAGTGAGAGCTGCAGCGCGCCCCCCGGCAGCCAACACTACCTCTCTTTGTTCAATTCCAGCTTTGGGTCGGGCAAATTAGACTATGGAAGACTAAAATGTACTTGTAGAAAATAAGAAAATAAAAAGTTTTTAAGGGCTGTGGTGGTAAGCTTGCTTATTTTTGCTTGCACTATAGAGATGGGTGAAATCAACAACAATAATATGTTGTGAAGCCAATTAGACCAGATTATGTGTCCATTGGACACATGTGCAAAATGGACAGCTATGTATGGGGGGAGATTTTTTTTTTGGGAACAGATTGCCCTTTTTTTCAGGTGAGAGTGGGATGTTGGGGAGGGATAGTAAGTATATTTGGGGAGGTAGGTTGGGTAGGATAACAGACAAGATAGACAAGACAGCATACAGGGGAGGTATATGAAACATGTGGCGGGTAAACACCTTGATGGGGGGGTGTTTGGAAATCGGAAGCCCATGAGCCCCCTAGTGGATACAGTGGGAGTGAGGTCCCCACCCATGGGCAGTCACCACTGCACCTTCACAGTTCCGAAGGCGGCTGTGCTGGGGACTGAGTTGCAGAGCCAGGCTGACCCTCTAGTCATGACACGCAGTCCTTGAGCTGGCATAGCAGATCACCAAACTGCTGGTTGAGTTCACTACACACCACAACCCAGACCTGGTGACGGGTGACAGGTACCTGTCCATGCCTACTCCCAGGGGGGTGAGCCCCATCCCCTGAGGTGTTTCCATCTGAAGGTGGTGCAGGACCAACAGACGAGGAGGTCCCGGGTTGGTCCCCAGATGTGCTGGTACCTGGTGCCACGGCCAGCTGAGGTGGGACAGGTGGGTCCACTGGGACCAGCCTTCCCAAATATGCTATAGTGTTTAGATTTTATCATCATATGTGGGTTAGTGATAATCAGCACATTCTGGGATTAGGTATAACAGCATGCATAGATATATCCATTAACCCAGACACCAGATACGGAACAGTTGCATAGCAAACAGAACACATGCATATATGGGACCACAGTGGTAATAACAACAGCATGCAGGTACATTGATGGCACCATGCCACCAATGTTGGAATAATTCAATATAGCACATGCATGGAAACAAATAAAAATATTTATCAACCAATAGGACATAATCAGAACATTGGAGTCATTACATACCAGTTGAGGTGGGTATGTAGTTTATTGTTGGAAATATGGTGGGGGGGAGAGAAAGATGTCAATTAACAACTAGTATATTCCTGTGGTCCACATTACTTTCTTAGGCAGTGCTGTTATCTGTACCTTATGAGTATTACTACACTACCCTAAAGCCTTAGTTGGACAGTGATATGGCTGTCGTCATCATTATACATGAACTGGTTTTACCTGCAGTATACACCTCTTACCTGGTATACCTGTGGAGGGAATGTTTGTTAACACTAACTGTTTCTACACATACTCCCAGATTCCAGGTTGATGTTGTGCACATAGCTATCCAACTCTTTCTGCACAGACTCTGGCCATGTCTTGACCACATACAGGTGTACCCAGACATATCTAGATTATTGCCCTCTTCAGTCTTTAGTGACTTGACACACACATATACATGCTTTCCTACACAGTTATATTATGCAGCACAGTGTGGGTGATAGTGAAAAGTGATACTTTATTATTCAGAGAAACTGCAACACTCACAATTCCCTACAATACCAGAGTGAACAGTACCAGTACAGGTTATAATGGTCTTTATTTCTCAGCACAGAGTTTGTATCCGACGTACCTGTGGGAGCAATGTTTGTTAGCACTACCTGAATGTTGCCACACAAAGTTCCATATTACACATTAGTATTATGCACATACATCTCACTGTGTTACTGTACACACTCTGGTCACAGCTTGACAACATGTGGGTGTAGATATGACATACTTGGCATATTACACTCGTAACAGTTTCAGGAGTTGCTACAGTGACAGGTTTGTTCTCATAGATGTTTGACAATCACTTGTATTCTCTGTTTGCTGGCTAAACATCTGGGATTATCCCACAGACTTCCCAGGGGGACAAGGTGACAGGCAGAAGATATGTGCCCATATACTGGACATTCTGGTCTTACCTGTACAGTTGTGGGGTATGATTCTGCAGCCTACTACTGCCAGGATTCAGAACATGGCTGTGTCTGCTATAACTTAAAGACTGTCCATCAGAGTTGTGTGTGCTATATAGATATTGCTGTATATATCCTATCTGCTTTTTGTCTTATAATTCTCCTGTGCTTTGGCATTCTGACCTTGTATTACAACACTCTTATACAGATTTCCTAGACAGTTATATTTTGTAGGACAGTGTGGGCAACAGTGATGAGTAATACCTCATTATTCAGAGCAACTGCATCAGTCACAATGCTGTACAATACCAAAGTAAACAGTACCAGTACAGGGTATCATTCTTGTATTTCTGGGCACAGTGTTGGTATCTGGCAGGCTTGTGGGAGGAATGTTTATTAGCACTACCTGAATGTTGCCACACACAGTACCAGTTCCACATTACTATTATGCACATACATCTCACTCTGTTACTGTACACACACTGGCCACAGCTTGACAACATGGGGGTGCAAATGGGACATACATGGCTTCTGACTCTCATAAGGTTTTGGGGAGTTGCTAGTATGCCAGCTTTTTCTCATAGATGTGTGTCAATCAGTTGTAGTTCCTGTTTGCTGCCTATACATCCAGGATCATCCAACTGATTTCCCAGGGGGGCAGGTTGACAGGCAACAGATATGGGCCACTTTTCTGGACATTCTGGACTTTTTTGTACAGTTGTGGGGTATGATTATGTATGCAGACTACTACCACTGCCAGGATTCGAACCATGGCTATGTGTGCTAAAAATGCAACAGTTCACATCTCAGTTGCATGTGCTATTCAGGTTTTGTTGACTGCCTTTTCCCTGTTTTCTGTCTATGTGTCTCTAAGTTGTGCCAAATGGCCTCTGGGGATTACACCAGTCATATACAGGCATTCCTACACATTCTATTTATGGTGCACGGTGTGGGTAACAGTGCTTAATACAACAGTACTATTATGTGATTCCAAATCTACATTACCATATAATACCAGAGTATACACATGCAGTCCAGCAGTTACATCTTTATTTTCAGGATTTTACACTTTTATTGACATACAATCTATATGAGAGTCTTCCTGCCACATTCTCCAGTGTATGCAGTACTTGCCTTAAACAATACAGGTTTTATACAGGCAATTAATTTACTAATACTTTTAGATTTATTTCCTATGACAGTACATGCATGAATATTATTGACCTGCCTTGCATCACAACCTCTCCAGGCAATGTCCGTGGGCCTCCTGGTTCATGGCCCACTCATTTGCAGCTGTGGAGGACATAAGAGGAATATTTAGCCATACCTATCCATGACACACGTGAGCTGGCAATTACTACACACATAGTGGAATGATACTTACACACAGCTGGGACATCCCCTGCCATTCTAGCCTCATGGATCAACTGCTCCAAGAGGTCCCCCTTACACCATTTCAGGTCGGCATAGTGATGCCTGACCTGCTCACCAGTTTGGGGTATGCCAGTGCACTGGTGAGTTCATGGGTGAGATGGTTACAGGCTTCCGCCTTACATTGGGAACCCTGGTACTGGCCCTGCAGCAGTCTCTGCTCATGGTCTTTTACAGGGAGTCCTGCTATGACTCTGGACTCCTGGATGCACCAATGCTGCACCCGAAAACACACTCCCTCTCCCCTCCCCTTCCTGACATGGTGCCTTCAAGGGGAAGCTACTACCAGTTATGAGATGTATTCCCGCCTTTTGGGTTTAAGTAAGGCCGATTTCCCACACTTTTCCATGACTGGCCGGTTTTGAAAAGGCTAAGCTATGGGCAAACCTGCTTACCTAAGGTTGGCATTGTTTAAAAGGGTATAACACTGGGCACATAGAGTTAGCTGGCCTACACATTGCTTACACCTTCAAAGCTGGCCTGTGCGATGCTTAGCATTGCTTACATTAGACTTTGCATTATATTTTCTTTTTGGTATTGATTTATTATTTATCACATCATATATATATATATATATATATATATATATATATATATATATATATATATATATATATATGCCTGGTATCCATGATTCATGTGTACATACACTGTATGGGGTCCTTGTGTTTTATTGGGGACTTCAACACTCTATTACAATTACACCTCACTTCTGGGCTTACTGCTGTACTCCAGTTCACATATTTAAGTTATGTAGTGGGTTATAGAACATACTTCCACGGTGGTGCAGCGGTAGAGTTGTTGCCTCACAGCAAGAGGTTCTCCCGTTTGATTCCTGGCTGGAGTGCGGGGAGTGCCTTCTGTGTGGAGTCTGCATGTCCTCCCCACAGTTGGGTGGGTGTTCGAAAGACATGAGTAACTGGGTGTGCCTTTGTTGAAGGTTGAATGTCAAGCTGGCACCTCGGCATTCATGAAAATCAATTGCCAATCATTAGCGGACCGGAGTTCTGCTGTGGTAACCCCTAACTGGGAAAAGCTGAAAGACAACAACAGATGGGTTATAGAACATATGACTGTAAATTGATTCCTTTCACAGGTTCAGTTTGATTTTACTATAGTGAGGACTTGTTTGGTGATACCTCATTCTTCTGTAATGCTGTGATGGCTTGGTAGTTAACTACTGTGAGTATTGTGTATATGGTCCTGGGTTCAGGACCTGCAAGGCTGCTTATTTTGTTGATGGGCAGAACAAGGGCCGTTAGATACAGAGTGATTAAGGCACTTTTGAGCAGTTTTAAGTGGGTTTGCGTGAAAGAAGCAATGCTAACCTCCGGTTAAATATGCTTACAGAGAATTAGCTTTAAAATTGCTTAACCTGTGTGAGCATTGCTTCCCCCACGCAAATGGGCTTAAACCTGCTTACTAGTGCTTAAATGTGCTTACTACTGCTTATTGATGCTTACATTTGCTTACTCCCACTTACAATTGCACTGATATAGACAGTAATATCTCATGGTTCTTGGGAAGGTGGGGGATTTGGAAGTTGTATGAAGTGTCATTCAGTATACATTTTACCTTCTATTTGTATCCATGATTCCTGTGTACATATACTGTATGGGGCACATGTGCTTATCTGGGAACTTTGCAACATAATGACACTGACACCTCACATGTGCATTTAATGCAGTTCTCCAGTTCACAAATATATATTATTTAGTAGGTTATGCAACTAAAATATTGATCATAACGTGATTTGCCATGGAAAATGGAATGTGCTGCAGTGGGACTCGAACTGCTAATGCCTGCTCATAAGGTGAATGCTCTGCCAACTACACTATTACTATACCACTTCATTTGCATATATCTTCCTTGTTATCTTCTTCAGCCATTTAAGCTGCATTAACTGTAGCTAAGCGATGGGCACACCCGCGCACTTACAGTTAGCTTTAATTAATTTCTTAATAAAAAAAGGGTTTGTTCATTTTATTTGTATTTGCTATTGCTGTTGTACACGTGGGGGAATGTTGCTGGGGATATGTGGACACCTTTGAGTGGTTTCACTCATATCTTAGGCCTTTCTGCTGTTCTTCATTGCGGGGGCATGTATATTCTGAGAGCTCTGCTCTCAGACACGCCCCCTGCACTCTTACACATTTTGTGTACGATTAGGATCCCAGGCAGCACACCTCATTAATATGCATAGCACACTGCCATCCTGCTCCTAAACGGCTGCTTTCGTGCAGGACTAAGCTAGCCCTGCACGGAAGATTAGTAATTCTGGGGGTATATGTTCACAACAGACACTTTCTATTGCAATCAAAGAGTAAAAAAAAAAAAAAAAAAAAAAAAAACACTTTCCAGCCACAGGTTTGGCTTTACTTTCCAAATTCACAAGCTGGCTTTCAACTACATCAGTGCTGTGTGTGTGTGCTAATTACATGTACAATACATACAACAATGAAAGATGAAGAAGTAAAAGTAACTGGAGTACCAACCTTATTATGTGCCTAAATGGGATGTACAACCTGAAAACAAATGGTGAAAAGTGACATCTGATCACGGTTACCCAGATAAGGCCAGAAGATGTGTGTGTCTTTTCAGAGGTAAACCAAGTACACTGGTCTGGTTATCTGCCCTTCTCAGAAAGCATGCAAGCAGAGTCTGTAAGAATTTCACCTAAGAGAATTGGATGAAGCTCGACATAAGGTCATTAAGGGATGGCTCATACCCCACATGCATCAAGAAAAATGCCACAGTTCTAATGTTAACCCAACTACTCTGTCTGGCTTTGGAGACCAATTCAAAGTCTTAAGATTAAAGGATACAAACAGTAGAGGCTGCTTCAGTCCTGTCCATGTAATACCTCAACTTCCCCTGAACACGTAAGCAGTGTACATGATACTACCCACGGTCAGTGTTACTCTCGTAGAGGAGTGAATTGTTTAGTTGAGGCAAAACTCCAAGACCACCTTTACCATAAGCAGCGATTTGTTTGAAAGGCCTGAGTATCTGAGATGGCCTTTAGTATGACAACCCTAAGTTCAAGTCATCCAAAACGTTTGGTTAATCACAGATGTTGGTTTACAGTCTGGAGATTCTAAAGGTAAACAGCAAACAGAAGTTCTTTTATTGAACTCTGTGAAACACCACCAATCACATCACTCTTAAAGGAGTACAACAGGTTTCTCTAATGTATTCCTCAACTTCATGGCCCTTTTCCTCCTTATTTACATTGTTCTCTGTAAAGCAACAACAATAAAGCATTTACAATTTTTATAATTCCCCTTACTTCTGTAACAGAAGCCTACCTTCTCATACTGTGATGGTTTCACTTACAAAATGATTCTCTCACGTTTGAATAAAGCTTGCTGGAGTCGCCCAATTACTGACAACATCGAGGCCAGGCAGTGCAGGTACTTTTTTTTTTTTTTTTTTAAATCACTTCCCTCCCCCAAAGTGAAATCACCACAGCCGTCATCTGATTCTAACTAAAATAATAAGACCCACCCATTCTGTGATGTCATGGCTCCCTTGTCCTTCCCCCAGCCTGAGTGCTCAAATACAAGTGCAGGAGGTAGGGTACTTCTTTTTAGCATTGTGTTTCCAGTACGCTGTATTTCCCTATTGGAACCTTGTGTGAGTCTCTTTCTGCATCAGCTTCCCTCGTGGATTTATACTGGCGAGTATGACATTTTTTGTAGAAATACATTGTTTGACAGCAAAGTATCAGTATCTCTTTAATGTGGCATCTTCATTTCTCCTGGCTTTTCGGTCGCTGTGCTGCATAAGTTCACACATGCATCCAAAAATGTTTAAACATTGCCTGTTTGGGTCCTGCTGACCAAACAACTGCTGTGGATACATGTATGCACTTGGTATTGAACTGTGGCGCTTTAGTACTCTACTTTTTTATATTTATTTGCCTTTGCTGCAGCATTCCAGCTGTTCCGTGTGGTGTTGTTTGCCAGTGGCAATTATTACTATAAAGTTGTCTTCTTTCCGAAGTTATTTTCTCTAACTTTCCTAAAGAGCAGTACCACTGACTACCTTAAAGATTTCCTGTTCAATATGGGTAGTGGTTGTGCTGTCTTGTAATCTGTTTAGTGAGAAGGTGTAATAAAAAAACTTGCTGTCCGCTGTCTGATGCATTAGTCCCACTTCAATCTGCAAATTGGCACTGTTTTACTCCTTTAATTCCCTGTACTTCTTTTTTTTTTTAATGTAATTTCCTTTCCTGTGGCGTTCCTTTGCCAGTTGTTCCATGTGGTCTTGGTTGCCAATAGCAATCGTTTTTCTTTATGGCCCTGTGATGTCTGAATTTGTGTGTGCATGACTGTGCAATTACAAACTTCCAAGCCATTATTTTACACTCACTTAGCTGTTTACTTTTTTTTCTTATTTTATACTTGCTAAACAGCTTAGTGAGTGTAAAGTAATGGCTTGTTAGATCGTAATTGCGCCCTCACACCGACAAACACTCGATTATGTTGCTGTGCTTCTCCCATCGCTTATTTGCCACCTACAAATTTTTTTATCTAAAATATGTCTCTCTGCAGACATAAGGGTAGTGGGTTTGATTCTTGTGTTGTTTGGACAGTGATTGCAAGTGCGCGGGGAGAGAATGAAGTGTGTTTGTATGAATATAGGAGTGCCTGCGTGTGTGTATGACAGAGCGAACAGTAAGGGAATGCATGGAGAGTGTGTATATGAATGTAAAAGTGCCTGCGTGTGTGTATGAGAGAGAGAGCGATCAGTAAAGGAATGCATGGAGAGTGTGTGTATGACTTTTGAAATGCCTGCATGTGTGCATGAGAGAGCGATCGGTAAAGGAATGCATGGAGTGTGTGTGTATGACGTTTGAAGTGCCTGTGTGTGTGAGAGAGAGAGAGAACAGTAAAGGAATGCATGAAGAGTGTGTGTATGACTTTTGAAGTGACTGCGTGTGTGTATGAGAGAGCGATCAGTAAAGTAAGAAACTTCTGTTCATAAAAAATAAAATGCAGCATATTAACACTTTTTATTTACATGTTGCTGTTTGTCTTTTGGCTTTTTCCCGGTAAGGGGTCACCACAGTGGAACTCCGGTCTGCTAATGATTGGCAGTAGATTTTTACGAAACGCCAAGGTGCGAGCTCAATGCCCAACCTTCAACAAAAGCACGCCCATTTATGCATGCATGTCTTTCAAACACTACCCAACCGCGAGGAGGACATGCAAACTCCACACTCCCAAGCCAAGCCAAGAATCGAACAGGAGAACCTCTTGCTGTGAGGTAACAACGCTACTGCCGTACCACCCCGGCATACTAACACTTTTTAAATTACTAATCTTAAAACACTTAGAAGGGCAGTTATCATTTAAAGAGCTACCCATACAAGGGATTGTAATTTACCATGCCTGGGAAATATCTTACTAATTTTACGTTTCAGTATGGTGACATGTTGTATATTGCCTTAACTTTATTTAGATTTAGTGACCCTTCCTTCCTTGAACATATATTATCATAAAACTCAAGAAATTATGTATTAAATTTGCATTTCAGTTTAATGTCAAAATTATTTGCATATTTGTAAAACTTGGCTTATAAAATCATTGTTTCTGTGTTTTGCCACTGGCTGCATCATCAAAGAAAATGTTAACATTCAGAATGCCTGGGATAAAATATATTATACATCTGAAAATTTCTGCAACCGATCTTACAACCCAAATTAAACTCCTGTATCTTCTAAGACCTTTGTGATTAGAAATGTATTTGTTATTCTGTTCTTAGGATTCACCTCCATTTGGTAGTAACCTGCCTTCACATCCATTTTGCTAAAAACAGTAGCACCACTCAACATAATGATAATGTCATCCAAAGTGCTTTCCCTCAGGATGGCTTTATTTACCATACATATATCAATGCTACAGTCATAGTGCAGGTGTGTTTTGGCATAGGCATGGTATGCAATGGCTAGCCATTCACTCCAACATCAGGAACTGACTAGCCATTGTCACAATAGCACAGGCATCTGGTATCCCACAGCAGTTCTATTAATTTAGTTTTGATTGCTTCCAGATTGCTTTGCTCCCTAGCTACTCCTGGGAGATTATACAAACCTGCTGAATCCAGGTTTGAGAATGCGTGTTTTCCTGTGGTTGTCTTGAAACATGGTCTGATAAGTATAAACCATCTTCCTGACTGTCTCTCAGGTAAGAGTTTGGTTAATATGTAGTTTGGATTTTAGAAGTAGACAAAGTCCCATTTTAATAATTTCTATATCTTTGAACCAAGTAGAAAGGTTGTTCTTTCATTGATGGGTAGCTACTTGAAGCATTGGAGGAAATAGCAAAGATGCATATTTGGTTCTGCAAGTAATTCAAATCTACAGATCTTTGTAAAAGTAACAGTACAAGTATTATTTGTATTTGTGGTAGAGTGAAGAACTATTAAAGGGAGCCCATGCTCAGTTTTTGGGATAAGTATGTTAATAGCTTTGGTTGTGCACATGCTGGAGGTGAGAAGGTATGAGAGCTTGTAGCATAAATTTAGTTATTTAAGGTTCCGCTAATATTATCTGTATGGTTTGTTAATAAGAGAGTAGGGTCAAATGTGATCCTGGATATTTTTGGCACTGTTACTACAGGCAGCATATTGCCTGATATGTCAGTTATTGTCAGGTGCAGAGTTTTAGCAAGCTATTATGGGGTGCCAAAGAACATTACATTTGATTTTTTCTGACATCAGCATATTATCATGTGTGCATTGGCAGATCCTTGCAAAACTTATTCTGAGTTTTTGCAGAGGGTGTTAGTGTTTTTACTTGATTTTAACTCAGATGATAATCAGCATTCATTCCTATATTGAGCTGTGATTTCTTGTGCCACAGATGATGATCTGTAGCTTGCTCAGATATGGTAAGGGACACTCTCCAGTTATTTGCATGTGAGTAAATGCCTGGGTGTCATCCGGTTTGAAAAATATTGAAGAATACTTGCTGCTAATCAAGAGTGAGACACATTTCCACCTTGTGTCCCATTCTCTTGTGCCTCATGGTCTACATGTGTGCAAGGCAATTTAGCCTTGCACTGACAGAGTACATTCTGTGGCTTTAAACCATGTCTGTGTGATGTCACAATTATTTATTTATTATTTATTTATTTAAATTTGTTGACCGGGAGTGTCCGACTGGACGTGGGTCCATTTTCAGCGGAGGCCCGGGGAGAAAAGCTCCACAGTAAAATAAACAGACAGTAGTTACATTGGATTACATAGCGATTAACAATTTAACATAGGAATTACTTACAACATATTTACAGATGAAGGACATAGTACATCAGTAGACAACTAGAATCTTTATCTGTGAAGTACATAACAGGCATTAACAAATGTAACAATGAGAAGTTCCTGCTGTATAATAAGTACTAGGCTTATGAGCATCTGAGCATGTTATCATCAAGGTAGTTAGTGGAGGTGAAAAAAAGGTAGTAGTTGGATGGGGTGGATGATATTAGAGTTGGAGTTGCAAGGGCATAGCCAGCATGTTTTTAGGTGTGCTTTTAATAAAATTTTGAAGTTGGTGCATGATGGTACGGAGGTAATTGTGGGTGGGAGTGAGTTCCATAATTTGGCTATGGCGCAAGAGAATAGTGCTTCACCAGCAGAGTTATTGGCTTTAGTGATCTGCAAGTGATTTTTGTTGCTGGATCTTAGTGGTCTGGTGGTGCGATAGGGTTGGAGTAGATTCTGGAGGGATGGGACTTTTAGTGGATGGTTTACTACTTTGTGGGCGAGTGAGAGTTGATACCACTGAAGGAGGTGAGGGAGTTCAAGCCAGCCCAGTTCAGCAAGTGAGAGACAGTGGTGACTACGGTAGGATGCACCTGTGGCGAATTTGGCGATTTTGTTGTATCAGGTCTCTAGCTTGCTTAGATCACATTGCCTTAGGTTTGTATATACTGGAGAGGCATAAAGTAGGGTGGAGATAAGGTGGGAATTTGCTATTGAAATCTTTGCTGCTTTGGTGAGAAATTGTTTATTTCTGTATAATGCTCCTAGTTTTTTGTGGACTTTTTTTATGGTCATGGATATGTGAATGTCAAATTTTAGTTTATTGTCTATTTCCACTCCTAGCAATTTGGTGTGTTCAGTTGGGTATATAGTGATGTTGTCTTTTGCTGTGATGTTAAAGTGAGAGTTGTTTTGATTATGTTTGGTGGGTTGGAAAATGAGTAGTTTAATTTTGTTTGGGTTGAGTATTAATTGGGCATCGGATAACCATGTTTCAACAGAGGAAAAGGCTTTCTGTGTGACTTTTTGCAGTTTGGGTAGGGACTGGGCTGAGCAGATGATGGTTGAGTGATCTGCATATTGGATGAGTGTGCCATGTTTGGTGGCAGAGGCTAGATTATTGGTGTAAACAGAGAAAAGTAGGGGTCCAAGGATGGATCCTTGGGGAACCCCTATGGAGACAGGTAGTTGGGGAGATATGTCATTCTGCCATACAACGGATTGTTGGCAGTCAGACAGGTAACTCTGAAACCAGTTGGTGACTGATTGTGAGAAGGATAGGCTACTGAGGACAGAGATAAGTTGTTTGTGTGGGACCATGTCAAATGCTTTAGATAGGTCTAGGAAAGTAGCAGAGGAGAGATAGCCATTGTTTTTATGCTGAAGGATAGTGTTAGTAAAGGAGAGTAAGGCAGTGGTGGTGCTATGGTTCGGTCGGAAACCATGCTGAGTACTGGAAAGGAGGTTGTTAGTAAGGAGGTAGTGTGAGACCTGAGAGTGTATGCATCTCTAGTATTTTGGAGAGTGGAGAGAGAATAGCTATGGGCGTAATTGGTTAGTTCTGCAGAGGGTCCGCCTTTGTGGAGGGGAATTATATGTGAGACTTTCCACAATGTGGGAACGTAACTTTCTGACAGAGATCGGTTAATCAAGATGGATACTGGGTAGGCCAGAGCATCAGCTGCGATTTGTAGGTATTCACTTGGGAGGTTGTCTGCTGCTAATTTGGTGGGTTTAAGTTTAGTTAAGAGTTTTTTATGTTGGTGGTAGGTACAGGAGAAAAGAGAAGGCAGTGGGGAGATTACTAGTTGAAGGTGTGGGTTGGAGGGGAGGGGGGTTGTGTTGTTTAGCTAGTGATAGTATGGTTTGGGTGAAGTGTGTGTTGAATGAGGTAGCAATATTTTCTGAGGAGTGAGGGATGTTAGGAGGAGGGGTACTGACTTTACCTGGGTGGAGGATGGCGTTTATGGAGGACCAGAATTGTTTGGGGCTGCATTGTGAGGAGTCTAGGGCAGACTGGTAGTATTGGAATTTGTCCCATTTTATTAGCTTTTTGACTCTATTGCGTAGTTCTAGGAATGTTTGTCTAGCTGCGGGTGTTTTGGTTTTGCGCCAGTGCTCCCAGGCTTTATCCCTGTTTTTCATTTCTGAATTAGTGGTTTTCTGTAGCCATGGGGAGGGTTGTGCTTTGGTTCTGGAAAATCTTATGGAGGCATGGTAATTAAGGATGTTCAGGAAGGTAGTATTAAAAAATTCAACTGCGTCATCTAGACTGAGGTACTTTAGAGCATGCCAGTTACATTCTTTGAGGGATGAGATGAATGTGAGTGGGTTAAAGTTTATTTTTTTACGTATTTGACGATAGATGACAGGTTTAGCTTGGTACAGGTATTTTTGAGTAGGAATGTTGGGGAGTGATCACTGAGGCTATCTGATAAGCAGCCTGTTATATATGACTGGGGGTTCTTACTGACTAGTATCCAATCCAGTGTAGTGTGCTTGCTGGAGTTTTTATTTATCCTTGTTGGTGACTGGACTAGTTGGGTGAAGCCATGAAGGTGTACATGATGGGATGGATTGTTGCCAGAACAGGATTGCCAGTCAATATTGAAATCACCTAAGATGATAGTTTCTTGGGGGAGATGGTGGGTAGACCAGCTGAGGAGGTTTTCTAGTGGAGGGATGTTTTGGCCAGGTGGGAAGTAGCATCCAATTATGTTGATGGTTTTGTTTTGGTTAATATTGAGGTTGGTATATATTATTTCTTCATTGCCTATTTGTGGAGCTGATGATTTTAAGATCTGGATGTTTAGATGCTGTTTAAATATTATAGCTACACCACCTCCTTTTTTGCTTAGCCGGTCTACTCTTAGTATGCCGTAACCTGTAGGGAGTATTTGCTCACTGGTAATGTGAGGTTTTAGCCAGGTTTCTGTCAGGATGACAATATCAGGGGAGTATAAGTCAATGGTGGCATGGAGTTCATGGACTTTGCTGGATATACTTCTAATATTTAGGCTTAGTAGAAGGAAGTCACTTGGCTTTCTATTGGCTGTAATATGGGAGAAGTTGTGGTTTCTAGTCTGATTATGAGGATTAGGGTTGGAGATGGTAGGGCCAGGGTTGGGGTGGACGTCTCCACTTAGGGCTAGTTTTGATATGCATGAGATTATTAGTTTTCTCAGTTTTTGAATGTGTTTGTTTATAATGGAAACTTTATGATTGTGCTCTGTGGGTAATAGGTATGGTGGGAGGGTTACTATGTTAAGTTGTAGGGATGCTTTACGTTTGAGTAATATAGTTGGTAGAATATGTGGGGGGTGCATAGGGATGGTTCTTGAGCTGGTGGGAGGGGAGCTGAGTATGGGTGAGACATGGGTGGTGGTGTAAGTAGTAGTACAGTGGTAGTGGTTAAGTGGGGGAATGATGGAGCTTTGGTAGGATGTAAGATATGCAAGGAGAGTGCATGCAGTGAGCAAAGGAAAGATATGCTTGTACATGTCAGTGGAGGAGGTGTGAAAGTAGAAGGAATATGGAGGAGGTAGTGTTGGGTTAGCGCTGTGGTTGGCTATTGGAAAGATGGGAGGGGTTTGAGTGTAATAAAAGTGGGACCACTGGGGGCGGGAGGGAATAGGGGGCAGGGTGGGGAGCGAAGCGGGTAGAGACCCTCTTAGGGTCTTGTAAGAGGGGCTGGAAGCAATCACAAAGCAAGACAAGTTACAAATCCGATGTTTCTGTATTCTCTACAGAGCTTGTAGGTTGCGCAGTTTCTTCTGAATTCCTTCTGATTGTGTTTGCATTGCCATTATTTTTGTCACTGTCTTGATGTGAAATCTGTTTTCAATGTGTAATTGTTTTGTTTAGCACATGGTCATCAGTGATTGTGCTACAGCACTTGAAAGCAATGGTAGAAGCACATCGGTGAGTATATTTGCTTTTTATGCATATGGCTGTGGGTTCTACTACCGCAACCTGTAGATGGATAGGAAATCGTAAGTTGTACTCTAATGTTGGGTGCTGTAGTCGTGACTGTCTTAGTTTCTTTGGTTTGCCATCCATTCCCTATTGCAATGTTATTTTTTTACTGTAACCTAGGCAATGTATTCATCAAAGGCAGTAGGCACACAATCTGTAGATGAAATACTGAATTGGACATTGCAATGGATAATTCAGATCTGCCTTATGCAAGATATGCAAGGCAGCAGTTAAGGGACTACAGTACAAGGTCAGACCATTGAGATGGCACCATTTTGAGCTTTTACCCCGGGATGCCGCTGGAAATGTTCATATTGTGCCCAGTCAAACTAACCAGGTAAACAACGGGATAACAAAATATTTACTGCAACTTGCTAAGAAAGAGCAAACCTCTACAGGTAGCGAGTAAAGTGAATCAAACCAAACAGCCAGAGAATCATGGAAATTTGTTTATACAGGGAAAAATCATAATTACATCTGGTAACAGGTCATGTTACATTTCAATATGTTCATTTTATTCAGTAGTAGTGTAGTAACACTGATGTTTGGAAACACAGAAATTTGGTATGCATACTTGTACATTCTGCATGGCAAATGATGCTTAGGTGGTGTATCGCTTGCATACTTCTCTGTTGTATTTGCACCAGATACTGCTAGTGTGCAGTGCGGGAATAGAAAGATTAAAACATTACCCTGGTATCAGAGGTGGCAGTGCAACATATTCATAGTGGCTTAACATGAGAGTACCTCTAAGCAAGCACCATGTGAAACCTGAACAAGTACCTAGAATTATTCAGTGCAGCTTCCACACCTTAAGTCTGAAAATGAATTCACATACTCACATGAACAGGAGTAGCTGCATATTGATGGCTAAAGGTGTATGGGCATGTCGGGTGGTTACTACACTGCAAAACTGGTATGTAATGGTGGAGATATTTGGAAGGCATGAGCAAACACACCAGTATATTAAAGTCATAGCACCAAATGAAATGGAGGCTGGCAAATAGATTTAGTAAGGGATTTTGCCCATGCACAAATATTTCAACAGTGATTCTTTGCAGTGGCATCCATTATCTGATTCAAGGTAAGTTAACCTTGATGTCCTTTATTTAAAACAAAAATAAATAAAAAATATACTTTATTATAAGTGATTTCTGGACACAAGAAAAAGGAAGGGGAAAATATAGCAATGTGGTTTGTATGTACAAAGACAAATCCAGGGACACTGCAAAAGTTTTTTTTGCAAACCAACCAGTGGAGTAAAAACATATGAAGGCAAACACTGCATACCAACACACTTTGCACATGTAAATCTCAATTTTTAACAAGGTGGAAGCATGAAGTGATACCTTAACACTTAAATTAATAAAGATCTAAACTGGTTAATAGTATACATGTTTTATTCTTTAGCTCCTTGGTGCAAGACCTTACTGGATGTGATTGCAGTCAAGTAAGGCCATGGCTATAGTGCAGCAAAAAATGTCCCCTCTTAAGAAAGGAAATGCTAGAGCAAAGATTAAATTACATGAGTCAAGCACCCTGCTGAGATCTGCCAATCAATGGAATTACCAGGTCAAATTACCCTCAGGACTTTGACAGCTAGGGAAGCTAAGTGTTATGGGGGAGGGGAGAAGTAAAAGGACTGGAATTCATCGTCTCACAAATTAGTGCCATTTAAACTAAATTAGAAAAAAAGGCAGCAGTAAACAGCACTTTGTGTGTGTTCTGTGGCATTTGCACTGTTTCTGTTTTAAGTAGTCATCCAGCAGCAGGGAATGTTACTTACACTGTTCTATTTTACTCAGTACTTTGTACGCATGCAACATCTATGAAATGACAGGAACTTTAGGCAAACAGAGGCTTGCATGATGTAACATTTTTGAGCCAAACAATGATTTCTGGGATACTGGATGGCAACCTGACTTATCCAAACCACGTCAATATGCCAGCCTCCAGGTGGTCAGAGTCTGGAATTACATATAAAAATATTTAAAATCCTGTAAATAATCCCAGAGTGCCGTTAAAGTGTAGGAAACATCATGCCATGATGTTTTAAACATGTGTTTTGAGTCTGTGGGTGCGGTACTCCTTTAACGCTTCTATTCCTTAGCTAATGTACTATTCATCTTACTATATACAGATATAATTGAAGTGGATTTAGCTTGTTGATTAAGCTAGGGTGATGAATTACAAATTTAACCCACAGCAGTTTACCTTGTTAAAGGTAGATCTTGTGTAACAAATGTGGCAAGGGTAACACTAGGCTGTTGAGAGTGGCCATGTTGTATAAAGAGGGTACACCGACCTGGAAAATGCCTTTAATACCTATAAAATCTAACACCCCCAGAAGCAGCAGTAAATTAACCCCTGCTACTGAATAACCACCGATAGCTCCTAAACTGCTCACACACTTGGCAAAACTGGCTTCAACTGCTCTTTTTTTCCAGAGTGTAAGTAAAAGCAGAAGAAAACTGTGTGGCATATGGCAATTAATGAAAAGCATCAAGTCTATTAGCTGATAAAGAGCTGCTTTTTAGGCCAGGGTTTGATTCTCCTGGGCTGTAATTGCTCAGTACAGGGGAGAATACGTGAATAGTATGAACTCAGAACCAGAACTGAAAGTTGACAGTCCCCAAAATAATGAGGATGCAGAATTTGATGCTACTCCCGAGTCTGCAGTCCAGGACCACCGATAGAAAATCCAGGCCCTGGTACAAAGATGGTGTGTGGGCCCTTATACAAAATTCTCCACACACATGTACGTGTGTATATTATTATTTATTTCTAACAATCGTAGATTACATTGATACATTTAGATAAGTATGTATAGGTATAAATGTAATAATAAAGTAATATATTTATAATAGTAAAAGACATTTATAGCATTTATTGTCTGCTGAGCAAAGGTGCTTTCCTGGCCTTTTTTGTAGCGAAACTCTGAATTACATAATCAAAATTAATCTGTTTTGCTAAATCAGACTCAATACTGAGTCTTGCCAAATCTACTAGTCGTGCTTGTGACATAGTGGATCTTAGAAATTTTTTTACCAGCTTTAGTTTGCTGAATGAGCGCTCTGCAGAGGCGACAGTGGCAGGAATTGTCAACAGAACACGCAGACCGATGCATATATTTGGAAAGAGTCCTTCCAGTTTGTACTTTTTCAAGCAATTCAGAGCTCCAATGAGCTCAGCTGGTTCTCTCCAAAATGTGATCGATGAACAGCTGGCAGATGATTCATCTCCATTACAAGATATTCACTGATATCAGCAGGATATTGATTTGCCAGTGATTTTGATTTTTCTTTCATCTCATCTACAGGAGTTGTTAGATACTTCCAGAGGAAGCTGAACTTCTCAGAAATGTTCACTGCAGCATTGAAATGAACTGTGAGTCCACCAATAACATTATCCAACATTACATAGAAAACAGACTTTCTGAAATACGCTTCAGGGGAGTCATCCGTTTCATGTTGTTGTGACAATTTGGTATCTTCACCATGGAACCTTCTTTTGCATTTTGCATCACCATGACTTGCAGATAGTTTAATTTCTATGTGTAAATTGGAAGCAACATGCTTAGCTTCACTCCACATACTTTTCCAGCTGTTGCGGAGATCTGTCAGTTCTGAAATCAAGGTTTTTATGTTGGACACTTCAATATCCAGTGTTGCATTTGTGGATTGGATAACGTTGTTACAGATATCAACTGGAACTGTACCATACAACAGACATTATCACACAAATGAATGATGTCACATAAGACAAAGCTCCATTAATCTCTCTTCTTGTTTTGGCAGTTAGGTTCAGCTTCAAAAGGTCTTCTAATGCTAATTTGATGCCAGGCAGATGGGCTACAAAGGGCTTCACACTTTCAACACAGTCTGATCACCGTGTGCTAGATATGCCATGAAGTGAACAGCCAATACGATTCTGCAAAATTTTCCATCGATGTGGACTAGAGCTAAACAAGTTATAAACAGTTTGTATAGTTCCAAAGTATGTTATGGTTTCAGGAATACATTCTGCAGCATCATTTACAAACAAATTGAGTGTGTGGCATCCACATGGAGAAAATATAGCAGTTGGACATTGGTCAAGTACTCTTGCTTGTGCACCTTTATATTTTCCTGACATGTTGGCTGCGTTGTCATAACCCTGTGCTCGGCAATCAGAGAGTGGAATATCATGTTCATTCAATGTATCTACAATCATCTGTGCTATGTCAGATCTGGTTTTGTCACTACAGTCAACAAATTTCAGAAATCTTTCTACAATTTCAAACTGGGATTCATTTGAATTACATAACGTAGCAGGAATGTTGCCTGCTCAACATGAGATGCATCCGGTGTGGAATTAATTATCACTGCAAAGTACTTTGCAGTCTTTCTGTCCTGCAAAATGTGATGTTGAAGTTCAGAACATTTAGAAATTAACTCATTTTGAAAATCAGCAGAGAGATAATGCACTTGAAGTCATTCCCCCTTTTCTTGTGACTCTTTAATTTGCAACACGTGTTCTTTTAGAATTGGATCCCAATGAGACAACTCCTCTATTAGCCCCAAAAGATTTCTATTGTCCTTGTCAACAATGGGCTGTGAACTACCATGCAAAGCAAACCCATGTTCTCCAAGGAATAGTATAACATCAATGATTTGTTTCATAATGTTGTACCACTCGACAGATTCTGTTGCAATTGATGCCTCTAAGAGACTTTCAATGCCCTTATCAGAAGACAGGCGTCTGTCTAATTCTCGCCAAGCCAGATAGCATTGCCTATGACTATTGCTTCTCTCATGTTCTGGGATGCGACTACATAATTTTCGCCACTTTCCAGCAGCTGACCATCCTTCTGATGATGCAAGCATAGACTTGGATGTGGAGCTAATGTTGCAACACAGATTGTTCTAAAATAATCGGCAGGGAAAACAATATAATGCTTATTTAACATCACTCCAGACAAGCCAATCTCGGACATGTTTCTCACCATTCAAATTTAAATGTTAGTATGCTTTCTGGAAAAACTTGTTTATTCATATTTTTGGGAAATGTTTTAGGATTGCCAATATGACCTTTCATAACACAGTTTTCTATATCCAGCTGAGAAGGAACCTCTGTTACAAGAAGTCCGATGTCAATTCCAGTGTTACTCTTTTCTTCGCCATGGCCAGATTCTGTAAACGTTGACGTACTCGTTGCCTCACTTCTCTTTTCTTCGCTAACATTCACATGTTCCTTCAAATCTCCTTTTCTCTCATATCCTCCATCCTCCAAATCCACATTCGGGTCATCCACCTTTTGCGCAAGAATCACATTACGATTTACTTGATCTAATGCTTTTTTGAAAATCCAAACTGGCTTCATGAGATTCTGTCCTTTGTTTCAGTTCTGCATTTGGCTTACCTTGTTCTAAATCTAAAGTTTCATTTTTGTCAGTTTCTCTTGTTTTCCATTTAACGCCAGCTTGAAAGAGTGTTTGCAGTCCTTTTTTATTAATCTCATCACATTTTTGTTTTTTCTGTACGTTTTTGAGCTCCAGATTTTTGAGAGGACATGTTTAAGGCCGGTACCTGAAATGAAATATAGAACATAGAAATTTGCCATATTGCTAGCGAGAATTTTGTTAGTGGTTCTAAAGTTAGGACAATATTTATTGCTATTGATTTCCACTAACCGTCAAGCCATTTATAGTCTTGAGTTTCTCGATAACAGACAAAAAGGCACAGGATGTCAGTGGGTCCTTTATGCTACAATTACAGCATTTACAGGGAACTTTATCTGTGGAATTATTTCTTCCTTCGCTTTCCTGTAAAGTCTTGTTTGCAGTCCACGATGAATCAGCGTGGCTCGTGTCTCATTTTCTTCTTCCTCCTGGGATTCGTTGGGAAAGCAAGGAGGAGTAATCTGAGCAATAAGTTTGATGTTTGAAGCTGGGAATGAACATGTGAGAACACTCGTTGATAGTCACTTTCACAAGTTTTTGTTTTTTGAATCTTGAATGCACCATATTATGTCACTGAAAAGTATTTTATCATTGTCACAGCCTTCTATTGCTTCGCGCTCACTCAACGCTTCACGATCTTATACGCAGAAGTTCTCACATCATTCTTTGTCTTAGTTTGTAAGGATGTCTCCTTCTCGAGACAATGACACGTTTCAGTTTTCATGTTTCTTGGGCTTCATTGGGCCCCCTTGAGCTTCGTAGGCCCTGGAGGGATGTACTGGCTGCACCCCCCTCTCCTCGGGCCTGCTGCAGTCTACCTTCATGCTGTCCTTTTTCCTGGTCGAAGAGAAAGAGGAAAAACAGACTTGCCTATTGACCTACAATGACATCCACAAACACTGGGGAACAGCTGTGCAAGACGTTGGGGGGGGGGGTACTAAAAGTGTCACTGACCATAACTCCCAACTTTTTTCTCAACAATTGTGAAGAATGACAGAACTGGCAGGGAACACAGGCTCATAATCATGGACCATTTTTAAAAATTACTCAATTCATTTTAAAGTTTTTGCATCAACACACAGTTTCTGAAACAAGTATAAAAAGTATGAAGTACAGTGCAAATATGTGTGTGGGACTTAAAACATATTTTTGAGTAATTCTACATAGCGATGGCAGCTTCATGGTGGTTTAATAACACCACCATCCATGGTATTCAGACAGTAATCCAACAGGTGGGATTTTGTTTTGTTATTAACCTGATGCAGCTTGCAGGTATTCGGTCCTGGAATAGGAAGTCTCTTCCTTATTTCCAATGACTCACCACACTCAGGCACGTCTACTTGTTAAGGCGGCATCATGCCGATATTACAGCAACTGCTCAATGTGCCTTTAGTCACGGCGGACTTAAAATGTATGTCATGCTTGAAAAAACACAACTGCATGAACTCAATAGAACTAAACAGCCACCCCTAATGTCTCAAAATAGAAAACAAGTACTATAACCTCTCTACAAATGAGTTTCATGTATTTTCATTCATTTGGGTTTGGAAAATTTACTTAATTTAGGCAACTACCAGCTACTATAAGTTCTTGATCGGGCAGTAGGTCCAAATAAGCAGCGTGGGTATCTTGGTTCATTGAAGGGGGCCTATAGGTAACCATGACTTGAAGGGGGGGGGGTCTTACCCACAGTTATCTGAACTTTGAGTAACTCCATAGAGTTTTCCTGTCTAACCAGTCTAGAAGTGTATTTATCTTTGGTGAAGATAGATACTCCTCCCCCCTTGGTTCTCACATGCTCATTTTGTGGTCTGAAAGTGTGGAAGGCATGTAGCCTTTCAAGACTAGGGTACTCTCTGTGGCCCTGAACCAACTTTCTGTGACTGCATGGGCATCGACATTCTCCAGGGAGAGGAGTGCTTCCAGAGAGTGCAGATGTTCATGATATTTCACTCTTGCAGTCATTACAATTGGATTATCCTGCTGGCAGGTTACCCGCAGTCGTCTTGAATTCCAAAGTCTAGGTCCGGCGTCGGTTGCTGTCGCCTCCTCCCTGACGTCAGTGCGCCAGGGGTATAAAAGATGCAGCCGACGCCATTTTCTTCAGTCTTTCTTGCCGCGTGGTGCCCGAAGCAAAAGCAGTTCACAAGTGCCGGTCGGCCGACTTCTGAGATTTTCGTGTTCGAATTTCAGATCCGAAGTCTTCATTTAAAGCTAAGTACCCTGTTGGGGAAACTTTTTTCTTGCTCCAGACTGATGTCAGAAAAAGTTAATAATTGTATTTCTTGTGGGAAGCAAATACCTCATAAGGACTTCCATTCTTACTATATTCCTTGCCTAGGCCCTGATCATGACGTTGCTAATTGTCGATTTTGTGCTAGATTTAACCAACGCACTATAAAGCATCTGTACGATTTTGCATTTCACTATTTTGGCAGAAGATTTAATTACACAATGTCGTCGGATAGCCATCTGACTACCGCAATTCACAAGAATCGCAAAGAAAAAGAAAAGGACAGACATCCGAGGTCCAAAACTGATGCCCGCTACTTTAGAGCCGCAGGCCGTTACCGACTCCCATGTGGAGCCGACTAGGCCATTGGAAACTCAAGGTATTGGAACCTCGGAAATTATTCCCTCAGATGGGTCCATAGCCGCTGAGCAGGCATCGGCTTCTGAGGGTGTTTTCAGGTCTACACAGTTATATGTTAAAACGACTTCACCTTCAAAGGCAAAGACTAAAGCACCTCTAAAGACAAAGAAACAAGTACAACAGTCCCATAGACAGGCCTCCATGCCTAAAAAACAAATGCTCAAGATGGCCGAAGACTTAATTACTTTGATCAGGGGTTCCCATCCCCCTCCTGATAAGAGGCCTAGGCAGAGACAGATTATGAATCTTTAGATCAGGTTTCCATTTCTTCTGATTCCTCTTCTTAACAGCAATACTCTATTCCTCCCTATGAGGATTCTGATTCTGAAGAATCTATCCCTTCAGCTTCTCCTCCTGAGGATTACTCTTTTGGGGAAACCCTGCATACCATGAGGGAGCATTTCCACTGGGAGAGCCAAGATTATTCAGAATCTAAGAAAAGGCTCAGAGATTTCCTTTTACTACCTCAGCACAGGCCCCTTCCATTCCACCTGTGTTAGACATTGTAGATGATGTATTCTCAGAGTCCAATCCAACTCCTGACTGTTTACCTCCAGCTCCTGTTAAGCCAGACAGATACTACAAGGTTCCTGATTCACATAAATTTCTTTTTAAAAACCCTGCTGCTAACCCAGAAACTATCTCTCAGGGTCCCAAAGGGGTCAAGGCTTCTACTGCAAAAAACCCTACCCCCTCTGACAGGGATTCTAGGGCACTGGACAGGTGGGGGAAAAAGATTTACACGTCTGCTACCTTGGCTATAAGAGCTTTAAATTGTCAGTTTCATATTCTTAAATATCAGCAATATACTATGTCACTGCTTAAACAGAAAATGTTGACAATTTCTGAATGTGCAGTAAACAACGAAATGCAGGATTTATTGCATGCAGCTGAACAAGTGGGAAAACATACTTTGCAATGTGGTTGTGATTCTTTGGAGGCCTCCTGCAGGGCCGCTGTTATGGGTTCTGTCATTAGTAGGCATGCTTGGTTAAAGAAACAGAATCTGCCTAATAATGTTAAAGCAAAATTATTAGATACTCCATTATAGCATGATACATTGCTTGGTGTTAAAGCGGAAGAGGTTTTGAAGAAAATGGAGGACAAAGCTAAATCTATGCAGACAGTCAAGGATTTCTTACAGGTTCAGCCTCCAAGATTTAGCAGGCACTGGCCTACAAAGAATTGGTCCTTTCCAGTGTCAGACAGGCCACAAAGAGGCAGATACAGACGCCCTAGAGGCAGATCCCAGCCCCAAGGCTCATACAGGTCTAAACAATGGGGTGCTTCTACCTTCAAAAGTGGAGAAGACAAGTCACAGCCATACAGGAAGCAGTCCCAATGACTTCCACCTGCCAGCGCCAAGCACTTATCTTCTGGCAGCTCCTTTAGGGGGAAAACTAGCAGTTTTTTTCTCAAAACTGGCACCTAATCACTCAGGACAAATGGGTCTTGAACATAGTGTCACAAGGTTACAGGTTCCACTTTCACACCCTGCCAACGGCAAACGGTATGCCAGATCTGCCAAAAAATCAATGGGCAGAGGCACAAAAGCAAGTTTCATCCCTCATGGACATGAGGGCTATTCAGCAAGTACCACAGCAAGAGCAGGGACAAGGATTTTTACTCAAGACTTTTCTTGGTGCCCAGAAAGGACAAAGCCTGGAGGCCAGTACTGGACCTATCTACTCTAAACACATACCTGGATATTCCAAAATTCAAAATGCTGACTCTGCAACAGCTTCTGCCCATGCTGGGCAAGAAGGCTTGGCTTGGCTTGTAACTTTAGACCTAAAAGAGGCATACCTGCATGTCCCAATCAGACAATCTTGCAGAAGATACCTCAGATTCATAGCTGGCTCAATGCATTACCAATTCTCTGCACTGCCCTTTGGTTTATCTGCTGCACCCAGGGTCTTCACAAAATGCCTGGCACCAGTAATTGCATTTTGCAGACAAAGAAGAATACAAGTATATCCTTACTCGGATGACTGCCTTATTCAAGCAGAGAACAAGGACATTCTACTGCAGCATCTGGCGTTTGTAAAAAGATTACTAACATGCCTAGGGCACACAGTAAACGAAAATAAATCAAAACTAGTACCCTCTTAAGAGATAATATTTCTGGGTGCAAGCTTAAATACAACTGCCCAGATGGCTTATCTCACGCCAGACAAACAGAAGCAACTGACTTCTTATTTCCAAATGTTGGCAACAAAGACCCAGTTATCTGCAAGAAAAATTCTGCAGGCTTTGGGATTCATGGCATCCTGCATTCTGCTAATTCCATATGCAAGACTGCATATGAGGAAACTACAATGGTATCTAAAACGTGTTTGGACTCAACATTGCCACAGCCTGGAAACAATGATTACTCTCATTCCCTGCCTGCAACAGGAGTTTCGATGGTGGGCAAAGGCCTGTCACCTCAACACGGGACAGCCATTCACCTTACCCACAGCCAGGCAGACATTGACAACAGATGCATCAGATTATGCCTGGGGTCCCACATGGCAGGAAGATGCATTCAGGGCACATGGCCCACAAGTCAAATGCATCTACATATCAATCAAAAAGAGATGCTAGCTGTTCAACATGCCCTGACAGCCTTCAAGGACCTACTTCATCCAGGACAACTACTGATAAAGACAGACAATACTACAGTCATGTGGTAAATAAACAAGCAGGGAGGCACACATTCCTACCCCCTTTGCAGACTAGCCATGACTTTGTAGGACACAGCATTGACTTACCAAGTACATCTGCAAGCACAATTCCTACCAGGAAAGATAAATACTCTGGCAGACAAACTAAGCAGAAACCTCATGGATCCCCATGAGTGGAAATTGGATCCACAAGTCTTCAACATGATAACAAGGAATTGGGAATGCCCGGACACAGATCTATTTGCCTTCCCTCACAACTGCCAACTACAGAGATTCTGCAAAAGGACTTATCACAAGCAAGCATGGAAAGTGGATGCTCTATCTTTCAGCTGGAAAAAATGTAACAGTATATGCCTTTCCTCCACTGCCTCTCCCCACCAAGTTACTCCTAAAGGTCAGACAAGAGAAGCCAAAAATGATACTGATTGCATCAGACTGGCCCCGCCAGCATTGGTATCCAATCCTAAGGAACTTGACTCAATGCCCAGCTTGGAAATTTCCTCAAATTCCTCACTTACTGACCCAACAAAACAATCAAATCCTGCACAGCCAACTCAGGACCTTAAATCTGGCAGCATGGCAGATAATGTAGCTTTTCAAAACACACCTCTCTCTAAAGCAGTGATGGATGTTATTTTGGAGGCCAGGAGGCCCAGTACCAGAATATATTATGCAGAAAAGTGAAAGGAATTCTGTGCTTGGAACCAGGCATGAGGAATTGACATGACTGTACCAAATGTCCCTCAGATTTTGCAATATTTAACTGAGATGTTGGACAAAGGCCTATCCTTCTCATCAATTAAGATTCATGCCTCTGCCATTTCAGCTCATTACAATACAGAGCCAGCTATTTTTTCTCATCCTTTATTAAGGCAGTACCTCAGAGGAGCCAAAAACTTACGACCTTCAAGGAGATCACCAATACCTGCATGGGACCTCAGTTATGTCTTGGAAAAAC
This sequence comes from Protopterus annectens, assembly GCF_019279795.1. Lineage (NCBI taxonomy): Eukaryota > Metazoa > Chordata > Ceratodontiformes > Protopteridae > Protopterus > Protopterus annectens. The sequence goes on from NC_056744.1 coordinate 1,803,867,814, forward strand.
TCACCCTGCCTCCTTTTGAGCCAGCCGCTACAGCTAATATAATATTTTTATCATGGAAAACAGCTCTGCTCCTAGCAATAACCTCTGCAAGACGAGTCTCAGAGTTACAGACACTCATGGCTGTGGAACCTTTTATAATTTTCCATCCAGACAGGGTTTCTCTGAGGACAAACCCGACATTTATGCCTAAAGTAGTGCCCAGTGTGGCCCTTAACCAAACTATTAATTTGCCTACCTTTTACCCAAACCCACAGAATAAGGGTGAGCGACTATTCTTTGGGCATTCACAGGCAGCTATGCTTCTATTTGGACAGAACCAAAGCTTTCAGAAAGACTGAACAACTTCTAGTGGCATATGCTGCAGGATCACAAGGAAAGCCTATCTAAAAACAGACTGTTTCAAAGTGGATAGGCCACTGCATTTGTTTCTGCTATTCTCAGCATGGCAAATCAGTGCCTAAGGGTATTAGGCCACATTCAACCAGAGCAGCAGCTACTTCAGCAGCCTTCCTCAGGGGAGTACCAACCAAGCACATTTTAGAGGCTGCAACCTGGAGTTCAGTGCACACTTTTACAAAGCACTATCACTTGCCACTCTACTCTAAATCCAGGGCAGGCTTTGCCACTGCAGTTATGCAGGGCCTCATAGCCACTCCTAATTCTATTTAGTTCCAGCCTCCCAACCTTAGCTTTGGGATTCAACCCAATTGTAATGACTGCAACAGTGAAACACGATGAACATAGTACAGTTGTGTACCTACCATAAATGTAGATGTTCGAGTGTGTTCACTGTTGCATTCCAGGTTACCCACCCACCATCTCCCTTATCTTTTCTGGACCTTATCTGTACTTCTCTATTCTATACAACCTATGTGGTGTATTTGCTTGTAGATGAAGGAAATATTTACCTTGGTGCATGCATGCTTTATTGGCATATTTTTAGCCTACCCCTTTGGGGGCACCTGACATCTGGGGCAAGAAAAACTGAAGAAAATGGCATTGGCTGCATCTTTTATACCCCTGGCGCACTGACATCAGGGAGGGGGCGACAGCAACTGATGCCGGACCTAGACTTTGGAATTCAGGCTGACTGCAGGTAGCCTGCCAGCAGGATAACCCAATTGTAATGACCGCAACAGTGAATAGACTCGAACATCTACATTTATGGTAGGTACACAACTGTAATTTTCTGATTTAAACTCCTAGCGTTTAGTAGCGTAAGCCTTAATTTGTTTGTGAGTGATATTTTCATGTCAGAAATTTTGTTCTTGAGACCTTGCCTAAAACAGGCACTATGGGGAAAGCAAGTGTCTTAGCCAGTTACTGAAAGCCTAGAGGTGACAGGTGAAGACCATCTCTGGCAAAGCAGCATGGTCTATCAACCATGTCATCCCAGTTGGACAGGAAATGAATCCCCTTAGAATGACACCAGAAAGTAGGCCAGTTGTTGAAGTCATTTTTTTGTTTATATTGTGGTATCATCCTAGGTGAGGGTAGAATGCTGCTCAAAGTTAAGGATATACCTGCCCGGGGCACATATTCAGACAGCTTAGTCATGTCTCTCTTCATATAGTCCAGTGAGGTACATCTCAAGTCATTCGCACCAACATGAACTGTAATGGAGTCATATTGAAACTTGTTGTTGAGAGACTTGAGTGCATGTGTGATCTGTTGGATCCTGGCACAGATAGACAGCTGACTGTAACCTTCTCCTTATCCAGCCTGTAAAATGGGGCATCTGTGTGTCTCACAATGGAGTCACCTGTGACTACAAAATTTGGTTTAGATGTGTTTTGCCTTCGGGGCTTATTTGGTGAGACACTGATGCTTGTGTTTTTATGTGTATTGAGTGCTGAAGGCGCTGTACTAGGTGTAGCATGTTTGTGTTTGGAAGGTCTCTGGTGTTTAGGTGAGTTTCTGGTGAGTACCTCCACATGTGATGGTTTATGTGTTGAGTGCATGATTTGGGTAAGAGATGTGGTATGTGAACTGACAACCTGTTGAGTGTTTCTGATCTCTGTGCGAGAAAGCAAGGACTCCAGATTCTTAGTGTAGATGCATCTCTCACAAATTTACTTGGGTGATTTAGGAGTAGAGGGTTGTCAGTGTACATGAGGCAGTTGCTACACTGCTTCTGGATAACCATGTCAATCAGTTTGGTAGGAGAAATAGAGGGAAATTGACAATCCATAATGCTAGGTTAAATCCTATTTTCACAGTGGGGAGAGAAAATGGAGGGGTGTGGTATAACTGGGTGTTCTAAGCGGGGTCTATACTAATGTGTACTAACCCTTTGTCTTATCCTCTCTGCACCCTAATAGATGCAGTTGAACCTCTGTGGCCATTTTAACCACTCAATCACCTGGGATCATAACAATTAAGCATATGGCCAGTGTTCTCTTAAATATGCTACATCTTTTGATATTATTATCACCAGTCCTCCAGCTGCCATGTGACATTTGTTTTTTCTTCCTAGGTGTAGTAAGATCTTGCCTTACTGCCCCCAGGTGTTGCACCTTTGTCCATGCCTTAACCTTAGCTACAGCCATTTCAACCCCCAATCCCTAGCCATCTGACAGCTGCTCAGGTTCACCATGCCAACTTTGTTCTCACTGCAGCTATATATGTAATCAGTATCTGTGATTCCAGCTGTGCTTGAGGTCTTGGTTCAGAAATATAAAAGGCAACAATGTTAGTCATGTTATAACAGGTTATTTTTCCAGTATCTTTTGCAAGTGTTGGACTTCCATCTTCCTAATTCCTTGATTTTCTCCCATGATGCCCTTGCCTAGTGTGCAAGAGAGGCTGCCCCTATCCTAAATGACTGTGGAGTCTGAATGTGGGGTATATCTTTGGGGTCTAAACTGCAACACTCAAATCTTTTCTTCAAAACGGTCCTCACCTGAAGCTGAGTACCCTTCTGATGGCTCCTTCCTTAGTACCATACAACAACATCTTATAAGTGGAAGTCTGTGCTGGTGGCTGAAAACTGGCCTCCTTTGAGCTTCTTGGTGTTGGATAAATGTTATAGGAATTGTACTACATTCCATTCAGTGCCCACTAGGGCCTGCAGCTTCCCAATGGCCTTTTGCCTCTTGCTTGGTCACACACCTGTCCACCCATACATATGCCTCCTTGTTCTAACCTCCCATCTTGGGCTGCTGAGCTCTAGGTTGTTCCTGTTTACTATTAGACTGCAGTGATTCTGACCAACTAACTGCCCCAAATATGGCTGTTAATCACAGGCTCTGAAAAACAACCTCTAGTATTACTGATGATATATCTTTAGGAGTTTGGCCTATAAGGCTCACACTGCCACCCCCATGGCTTTGTGCAGCCAGCTGATAGTGTCATGTGTAAGGTCCTCCTCCACTTGCTTTAACCTCCATTGTTTTACTGTTATGGGCCATATATCTGGCCAACGTTGCACCTTCCTGGAGTCTATAAGCTGCTGTAATCCCCTTTGTAAGCCACCCTATTGCCTGTACTGAGAGTGATGTATATTAGCTGTCCTTCTCATATGTCCACCAGTACTGTGCATGAATGTGTACCTGTCCTAGTACTGTTGCTGTTTCCTGTGGCTGGTTTCATGACCTGATGAATGGCGCAGTGTAAATTGCCTCATTATTCTGCCCCCACCTTTTTTTGCTGATTGCTCCTTGAACTATACATGTATTGTCTAAACTGAGTTGAAGTACCTCGTTTGCCTTCTGCTTCTAGCTCTGGAAAGAACTCCTGCTCTGTAATAGCCAGATAATCTACAACTGATCAGTCTTGGCCACCTATGGCTGAATCTGCCTCCTCTGAAGTATCCTCTCAAATTCGATACCCCCACTGCATTTGTGTATATTTATTTATTGTATTTACCTTAATTTCTTTGAATTTGTTGACGAGTGTAGATCACTGAGCCTACTGGATCATTTCTAGGCTCAGCTCAGACAAAAATTAAATTACCTATCAGATCAAAAATAACACAGTATAATGTTTTGATTGCCAAGCAGAAATTACATTTGAACAATTACAATAACTTGTACAGTAGCTGTAATATATCTATGACATTGTAAAACAGATTGCACAAATACAAACAGCTACAATTACACTCTAATACAAATAGAACTTATGCTGAGGAGAGGTATTTTGAATGGATATGTGTTTATTTATATTTCTACTCTTACCTAAAAAATAAAGTACCAAATTACATCATGCCGTTTAT
>NC_056744.1:1803872526-1803891970 GCF_019279795.1 Protopterus annectens
CCTGTTGAGTCTTCCTGGCCACAGAGAACTGAAAAAGCGACTGCTTTCCTAATTAAGTATCCTACTGTTTTTTATATTTGTTTTACCTTCTACTGCTTACCTAGAGCAAGCTTTAACTGTTTTCTTTACTGCATTTTTTATTATCTGCACTTAAAAGTACATTTAGTACTTAATTAGTCTAATTCAAGTCGAAAAGTGTTTGTTTGCTGTTTAATTTAATTGTTTGGCTGCCCACTAAAGTGTGCTAGCCTGTACTACTGACTTATTGCCTTTTCTGCATTTCTGTGTGTTTCTATTTAAAAACAAAAAAAAAAAACATATTCCTTGTTTTCCTGCCTCTCCTAAACTAGTTACACCAGTTTACAGGCCTTGCTGTATCCTGGGCTGTGTTGTAGTTCCTATGTTGTCCATTGCCTTACTTGGATAGAAGGAAGTTTCTTAGCTCACCAGTGGGAGTGGGGAGCCTTGAATAACCTACCTGTCCTTGAGGGAAGTGACCTCAGCACAAGAAGCTGTAGTAATTGGTCATTTTTGACCATTTCTAGCTCTTTTGAAGTTCCCTGGTTAAAATCTGCCTCTGGCATTTTTTGAAGCCATATTGCTCAGACACAGCTCCACGTGGTCCTGTTGAGTCTTCCTGGCTACAGAGAACTGAAAAAAAGCGACTGCTTTCCTGATTAAGTATCCTGCTGTTTTTTATATTTGTTTTACCTTCTACTGCTTACCTAGAGCAAGCTTTAACTGTTTTCTTTACTGCATTTTTTTATTATCTGCACTTAAAAGTACATTTTAGTCGAAATTAGTCTAATTCAAGTCGAAAAGTGTTTGTTTGCTGTTTAATTTAATTGTTTGGCTGCCACTAAAGTGTGCTAGCCTGTACTACTGACTTATTGCCTTTTCTGCATTTAGGGCGGAGTTGCCACTAGAGCACCATTGGCAGCCCGTTAAACAAGGTTAAACTATTTCTGGCTCCGTAAAGTCTGCTCTTCATTTTTTCCCTTAGAACTGCTCTACTTGTAATCTAAACAGTCTATTCTCTATCTGTAAAGCTCAGCACTTGTTCCTAAAGCATTTTTAGTCAGGTAAAGCACTTCCATATTATACAAAGTACTTCACTAGCTTAAAACCCTCTTGAGTACCCACTTCCCTATAGGTCCTTTCTGACTCAGTTACACAGCAAACTTTTTCATTTCTTCTAGCATGTCAAAGGGTCAGTTGCTAGCGTCCTCTCCTGCTCAGCTGGTGAATCTGGGAATATTGAGGCAATGTTACAATTGCCTCATGTACACAGACAACCCTCTCCTCCTCCCACAAAACACAAATACATGTGAGAGATGCAATTATATAGCCAAACTGGAGGCTGAGCTCTCTCAACTCAGGACTGGCAAAACCAGACAGGAGGAGAAGGTAACCACACACACCATAAACCCAGTCTCACATAGAACTATCACAACTACAAATCAAACACATAAACACACAAAGACATACTCGGAGGCACTGATCAAAATCTACCAAAACAGCAGAGGCCTCCAAAGCAGACACCCAAACAACTGCCACCTCATGACATAACACAAGCAACACATAGATCACAAAGTCAGTGTGCAAATCAGTCACAGCCCTTAAGGCCAAACACAATGCCAGACACACTTGTCATAGATGACTCCATAGTCAGACACACTGACGTCCCACTCACCAGACTGAACAAGGAGAGGGTCACAGTAAGCTGCCTGTCGGGCGCTAGAATCCGCCACATAACACAAGCCCTCAGGTCACTCCACAGCAAGTACAAGTATGACTCAGTCATTGTCCATGCCGGTGTGAATGACCTGAGACATACCTCCCTGGACTACATGAAAAGAGACATAAAGGATCTCTCAGATTATGTAGCCCAGGCTGGTATGACCCTGACCCTGAGCAGTATCCTACCTTCACCAAGAATGATGCCACAATACAGAGACAAAATGATCAGTTTTAATAATTGGCTTAATTTCTGGTGTCATTCTAAGGGGATCCAATGTCTGTCTGCCTGGAATGACATGCTTGACAAGCCACGCTGCTTCGCAAGGGACGGCTTGCACCTGTCACCCCTGGGTTTCCGGATATTGGCAAAGGCTCTTGCCTCCCCCATAGTGCCTTTTTTTAGACAAGGCTCAAATTCTAAACCCACCGCCTTAGAAAACAATAATGGAAAAAAACTAAGGGTAATGCTGCTCAATGCCAGAAGTCTAAATCTCAAGATGCACGCCCCCGAAGCCCTCCTCAGTATGGAGAACATCGATGTCTGTGCTGTGACTGAAACCTGGTTCAACGCTCCTGAGAGCACCCCGGCACTATCAGGTTTTACCTCATATCATGCATTCTGGCCCCAAAACCCGGACCGTACCACAAAAGGAGGGGGTGTATCCATATTCATCAAGGATACCCACACCTCCAGGCTGGTGGCAACTCACGAAGCATCAGAGACCATTCAGGTGCAATTAACCATAGGCAAAACTGCTCTACAGTTTGTAGCATGTTACATGCCACCCTCTCAAACTCAGGAACCCCACACAGCCTTCCTGAAGTCACCGGAGAGTATAAATGTCTCTCCAAACACCATCATATTGGGTGACTTCAACTACCCAAACATAGACTGGGAACATTACTCAAGCCCCAATACCCTAGCCCAAAGGTTCCTGGAGTTCATAAACTCAAATGCTATGGAACAACTTGTCACCATTCCCACAAGAGGTGAAAATATACTAGACCTGATCATCACAAACATGGGGACAAAATGCTCCACACCGGAAGTATATCCCTCATTGGTGAGATCAGACCATAAACTAATCTCACTGGAGATCCACATCCCGCCCCCACCCCAACAAAAGACCACAGTGAAGAACTTCTCAAAAGCCAACTTCACACTTCTTAAGACTGGTGTGGTATCCTTCAAGGCCCCTGAGCCATTGGAAACCACAACCCACGCTGCTGAATCCCTTACAAATGCTTTCTACGAGCACCTCCAGGATTGCATGGATCAAGCAATCCCAAATAAAATCAAGACCCTTTCAACCAAAGGCAAGTGCCCGATCTGGTGGACCCCAGCCATAAACAAACTTTACAACAAGAGGAGAAAGCTACTACAAGATAGAGCAAAATCCCTAAAAGGGAAGACATCTCTGATCAATACTAGTAAAAAACTACGATCACTCATAAAATCATCCAAGGCCAACTTTGAGAGAAAAATCGCCAAGGACTCAAAAGGCAATCATAAGGCCTTCTTTAGCTATGTTAGAAATCTGGGTGGAAACTCCCAGATATGCTCAGAATTAGTCCAAAATGATAACTGAACCCACAGACATTGCAAACATACTGGCAGACCGGTTCAGTGAAAATTTCTCCCTCCCTCCCCAAAGGAGAAATATCTATCCCAGCAGAGTGTAGCCTCCCAATCATCTCAAATGCCCAGGTGAGAGCTGCTCTCTCTAAAGCTAAAAACACAGCATCAATGGGACCGGATGGTGTCCCCAGCTGTGTGCTACACAAACTCAATGAGGAACTAAACCCACACATAAGGCTGCTGTTTAATCTTAGCCTTACCACAGGATACGTACCCAAAGAGTGGGGTATGGCAACTGTGGTCCCACTCCACTAAGGCGGTGCTTCTACGGACCCTGGTAATTACCGCTCCATAAGTTTAACAAGCCTGGTCTGCAAAGCTATGGAGAGGATCATAATGGAACTCATAAATAAAGACATAGGGGACCAACAGACATTGGATCCTACCCAATTCGGCTTTGTCAAGGGCAGATCATGCCTCTTGAACTTGGTCGACTTTTTTGAAACAGTCACCAAGGCCATTGATGAGGGTAAGGCAGTTCACACAGCCTACCTTGACCTTGCAAAAGCTTTCGACACAATACCCCACTCGGGGATCATAGAAAAGCTCACCAGCTTAAATGTAAACCCATATGTCACAAGATGGGTTGCAAACTGGCTCAAGGACAGAACCCACAGGGTTAGAGTTGCTGGTGCCATGTCAGACTCAAGCCGGTCACAAGCGGTGTCCCACAGGGCTCAGTCCTGGGCCCCTCTTGTTCGGCATCTACTTTCAGAAGTGCAGGCAAACATAGGAGGATTGTGGCTGACAAAGTTTGCAGATGACTGCAAACTGGGCCATAGCTGAAAATCCATCAGACACAGATATCCTTCAGAGAGGTCTCATAGAAATGGATAACTGGTGCCAGAGCCATGGCCTTAAGTTAAACGCCAAAAAATGTATAGTCATACCCTTTGGTAAAAACAAGGTAACCCCAAGTTACCACATAGGTGGCAATCCATTAAGCACAGAAGAGGTTATCAGGGACCTGGGGACCCAAGTTGACAGTAACCTTTCTTTTGACACTCACATTGCCAAAGTGGTTAGGAGGAACTTCTACATTGCCCACCTGATTATGAAGGGATTCACATCCAGATCAAGGGAGGTCATTGTTCCCCTGTACTCCTCACTTATCAGACCAATGATTGAGTACAATGCCCCATTCGAATGTATCTTACCCGACACCTGCAGCAATTGGAAAGACCCCAAAAGTTCCTCACCAAAAGGATAAAGGCTCAAAATATGCCATATGCTGCCCGACTGAAGAAACTCCAGCTCTATTCAGTCGCATACCATCTGCTCAGAGGTGACCTGTGCCTGACATACAAGGCCATGTCCAACCCGGAATTAATGGACATGCTCCACCTCAAAAAATCCAAATCCACCAGAACCACAAGAGCAAGAGACTTAAACCTCAACACGGATATAAATAGGATGTGCTGGAGGGACAGATTCATCACCCAGAGACTCCCTATGCTGTGGAACAGAATCCCGGTCCATGTGAGACAGAGCACCTCGCTGGCTCTGTTCAAGAGGAATCTTGACCAGTGGATGGGAGATCGTAGGTTTACCCCGGGGATCATCTCTGTATCACTGCTGGACAGAGGCACGGCAAACTAATGGGTATAGTATTCTTCAACCTAAGGGGTGGTGAAAGCCACACAAATCTGGCAAGGCTTATAAATGCCCTAGGGCAGATAGCCTAGTATGAACCTATGAACCTAAATATGATCTGCATTACATTTTTTTCTGTGTTTCGTATTCTGCCTGAAAGCCAGCACACTGACTGCATTTAGATTTCTCACCCACCATCCCATCCTTGAACTCTACTCTTAGTGAGGTATACTCAGTGTAAGAGACATAGTTTCCTAAAGTGATGAACCAGTGGCTTTAATGTACTGCCTCACTGACTTTAATATATCACTGCAAATTTAGAAGGACAAATGATCTTTTAAAATGTTTCAGAAATTCTGGTATTAATTCTGACAAAAGTCCAGTGGGACTGCTGATGAGGCATGCAAATAAAATCTGAGGATGGAGATTGTGGTATGCTGAAGAAGGTCACAGACAAGGCCTGCTAACATGTGGCCCAATCTGAACATGAAGATTAGGATACTGTTTAGTACAGTGCTGCCTACATCTGGTAAAGAGAACTGCAATCTGAATCTTATAATGTGGTGTGCAGTTATAAACCAGTGACAATTTCTGAGAATGAAAAATACAGTCTTGATCCAATGAGGTTTGCAGCAGCCTGGGCGCAGTGAGGAGAGGTGCAGTCTAGGTCTGATTATATGGATGCTGTCTGGGATTGGTGAAGTGGGGAGTTCTCTGACTGTGACAATGGTGGATGCAGTATTAGTGTAATGTGAGCATGATCAGCTATGGTGTCTGGGTCAGATGATAAGAGGTGAATCCTGACTATGGATGAGGGTTGCAGTCTGGGTCCATTGCAGGCCTGAGAATTTGGGATGTAGTGTGAGTGTAATGATCAGTGTTGCACTCTGGTCTAAAGATGAATGCAGCACGGGACTGACAGTGAGGGATGCACTTTGATACTGGTGATATAGGCTGTCTCACTTTTCAGGACCAGTCTTGATAATGAGGTTTTCAATCACTGATGATTTGGGCTGCACACTGTGTCTAAAGACAAGGTGTACTATCTCAGTCCAATGATGAAGGACGCCATTAGAGTTGCTGTATGGGGCTGAAGGTAAGGAGTGACATGCTGGCTTAATGAAGAGTGGTACAATATTAGCTTGAACATGAGACATTCAGTAAGGGTCTGGGGATGAGGGTGCAGTCTGAGCCTCAGGATGAGGAATGCATTCTGGGTCTGAGGATGAGGGTTGCAGTTTGGTCTGAAGATGAGGAATGCAGTCTGGGGATGAAGATAAGGGAATGTACTATGGATCTAGGGATGAGGGGTACAGTCTGGCCCTGAGGATTACCAGTACCATCTGGACTTGAAGATGAGGGGCACAGTCTGTAGTTAAGGAGTACAGTCTGGGTTTGAGGATAAGCAGTGCAGTTTGCACCTGAGGATGAGGGGTGTAGCCTGGGTCTGAGGATGAGGGGTACAGTCTAAGTCTGAAGATAAGCAGTGCCATCTAGATTTGAACATGAGGAGTCCAGTCTCAGGATGAGGTGCACAGTCTGGGTCTGAGAATAATCAGTGCATCGAAGGTCTAAGGATGACAGGGTGCAGTCTCGAGCTGGGGTTTAGGAATTCAGTCTGGATCTGAGAATAAAAACTGGCTCTAAGAATGGGTAATTCAGTATCTTCAGCAGTATGACTTTCTTTGATGAGTACTAATGCCTGTGTGTACAAAGTATTTCTGTACTGTCCAGGTCCCAGAGTGTGGGTCACCAGACAAAAGACTGCCATATCATCCATGCTGATTATATAGATTATTGTAAAGTCATACAGTAGCTACTTTCGCTTACAGTGAAAGGAAATGTTATCCTTACTTTCCTCTGTGTTGAAGGAGGAATATTTTTATATGAAGCAAATCAAGCCTTAGGTATGGATACAGATTTAGATAATCAGAGGTCTCCAACATCTGATTCATCTCCTGATGATGTAATACATGAATAAATAAAATAAATGTGGGAAGTATTATAGATAAAGTTGTCAACCATTCCCGATTTTGCCTCATAGGTTTTTCTCTGTCCCTCATACAACTTTTGATTTTTTGGAAAAATCCAAGAGGACTGCAGTCAGTCAACAATGTCAGACTCATACTTCTTTTTCTTCAGAAAACATAAGTTAATGCAAAACCTGTTGTTCTATTTACTTTCTAAGTGCATTAAAGGTAATATTTACAAATTATCCCTGATTTTGGCCTCTGTTACCACCATTATTTTTTGGTTTGTCCAGAATTCTTGATCAAAGCAATTGAGAGGTATGACAATGGATGAGGAGCAAAGAACCATATACTTAAACTATTAGTTTTTTTTTTAAATCTTTCCAGGATTTGATGGACTTTGTGGGCAAGACCTAGGATACACAGCTCCTAAAATGTTGATCGGTTATACAGAGATCTTTCTGGCAGGCAACATATATCAGATAGAAGATATGATATCTTACAATTTTCCTTTCTTCTAACCAAAAGTGCAAAAAAGTCAGTTACAACACTCCCCTCAACAAAGAATCCAGAGTGGTAAACAAATTTGGTAGGAAGGCAGAGAATATTCACTTCTTCCAATCTGGCAGTTAGGGTTATTACCTACCTAACACAAATGATTCAGTTATTAAAGGCATACTTTAAAATGGCAGAAAGTGTAGAAGGATAAAGTTTGATTAGCGACTCAGGTGATTGATGGAGCGGCAGGGAGAGATGGGTGTTTCCATCCTGGAGGAGAGGGTGACTACATAGTCATCTCCTGTGATGATCTCTGATGGAGACTGGGACATTGTGTGGTTAGGAGGCATGGTCCAAAGAGTGGGCAGGTTGGTTGACATGGCTGAGCTGCTGTGGAGGAGGCGTGATATGCTGCACATCTCCATTGCATGCCAGCCCCTTGGACGCAACCATAATCCTGTAAAAAAGGGAGGAGGGAAACAGTGCAGATCATAAAGGAAAAAATCCCTGGCAGATGTAAGAAGGCCAAGGATCCCCTTTGGTTCCACAGTGGAACTAGCTTGAATCAGAGAAGGCCTGGGGGTGTTTCAGAGAGGTTGTAGAACCAGCAAAGGAAGTGTGGCATTGAGGTAGGAGTGCTGTAGGAAGAACTAGGGGTGCCAAAAAAACATAGGCAGAAGACAGGGTGCAACTGCTGCCCAATTCAACCCTTAAAGATAAGACTTTGAAGTTGTCACTACTTCAGACAACACTGGGTCTCCTTATGTCATGTCACATATTGTGTTGACTGTGCATTTAGTGCTTCATTAATGCTTGTAGCTGTGGCTATATTTAGATATGCATGGTTCAGAATTCAGTCATTTATAGAAGGTATTTTATGTGAAATTCTAGATGTCTCATTAATGATGAGTCCTTTGCATAATCTACTGAGGATATGTCAACTGAATTTGAGAAGAAGGAAAACATTGGTGGCAGTTAACCACTTGGCCCTTTGAATACTAGAAAGTCCACAACTTCAGAAGGTTATTCTTTAGAAAACAGCAAGGTACTCCTACCAAAACCAGGATAAGAAGTACTAAAAAGAGTGTCCCAGAAGTCTTAGTTCTTCCATAATATATCCACATGATTTATTCATTCTCTTTTACCCTTCTTAGCCATTTTATCTTCAGACAGGATGGGGGATGGTTTCTTATTATACAAATAGCAGCAGGTTGCTTCATACAGCTATGTAAAGCAGGTTATTTTAAGGCCTATTCAATTGAATTTTCTCTGAAACATGTCTCCTGCCACACTACCCTCTCATTTTCAGATCAGAGACCTAGGCAGCAAAACAATAATTGCCAAATCAGCAGAAATACATGGGTTTTTATTCAAGGTGTTTTTGGAAAGGGTTCTGAAAAACAACACATGGAAGCCAGTACTAAGTTTGGCAGGCTTTACATCTTTTTTTTTATGGAAGAATTCTGTAGGCTGGCTAAAGATTTACTTTGCCAAAAATAATAGGACACTTGAAAACCTAATGAAGATATGAAGGACACTTAACTGTATAGTGCAGTCTAATATTCTTTGATAAAATTCTAAGGCCTGTAGTTTTCAACTTTTCCCTTTGGCTTTTACCCTACACAAAGGGTGTTTAGAGTGTCTAGTCCCTCTTTTCTTCATGTGTCTCTCCTCATTGCAAGTGTTTCTTTTCCTGAATGACTCTACCTTATCTAAGCCACTCACACAGTTAAACTGCTGTGTACCAGTGGTGAACCCTTATTTCTGCAATGTTGTTACAATAACTAATAATCTTCATTGTGTAGTATTACTACTTCTTAATGGTGTAATTTCCATCTCACTATCTTGTTTTTTTACTGTAGTGTATTTCAAGAGCTCTGACCATGTCAAGCCTGCATTACTTGTTCTTCATAGTTAGGCAGTACATGTCAATATGTATTCTTAATTTGCTGTCTTACTTTTCTGAGAACTCCATGTTGTCACTGTTTTATTAAACATTGAATCAGGGAAGCCACATAACTTTCTTTTGTTTACTCGCTAATCAAGTAAGTCCACCAGGCTTAAGTGCTTCTTTTCAGGGGTCACTTGGGAGCACTACATAGTTAACTGATTTCCTGAGAGTCACACCGTAGACAAATTGACACTAAGGGAATCAAACCCAAGACTGTAGGATGATGCTTATTAGTATTCATAACCTTAATACCCTATGTTGAAGTACTACCTTAATTTAATTTAATTTAATTGCAATTTGTTTCTAGGCATGCCTTTTTCACCTTCACTAATTTTCACTAAATATCCCCAAAACATCACAAAGTCTGATCAAAATTTTGTTCCTTTTACTTCTAAATTTTCATTCATTTGCTATCCAGGTAAGTATGCTAATCCAAAGGGAAGAGCTTCCATTCCATTAAATTAGTCTCACAGAATATGAGGGATCCGAATGGAGAGATAAGTCAGCAAGCAAAGGCAAGTAGAATTGCCAGAACTGAATTCATCCTCAAATCTTGGTGAGTACCTCAATGAGGTGGACCCTGTTTTTCACAAAATATCACCAGGATGACACTGATATATAGATTGTATTTTATACAGCATATATCATGGACAGAAGCAGGTTAAAAATAAAAAAAAGACAGCTGGGTGCACAAGACCCAGGATAAAAAAAATGCTCAATTCTGGTAAGCATACTGTTGCCAGAACTGGAAAAAATGGCAGTGTATAATCCTCAAGACACAGAAACATTCCTATGATGAGGCTAGGCCATGCCCAGGGGGAGGATGGCCCCCTCTGTTGTAGAAGGAAGTAGTAGTCCACAAAAATTACAAAAAACTGACAGGCCAAAAAAGAGCTATAAAGATGATAGAGTGGACTACTGAGGATAAGAAAAAAATATGCAGTGTTACTACTATGCAAGAAGCCCAGAATTTCCAGACAGAAAATATACAACAAGATTAAGAGAAAAATTATAGGAAAGAAAAATACTTCCACAAGAAAAACTGTCAGAAGCTTCAAATAAAAATTTGTGTTCATTACGAAAAACATTATATAGACTAAGAAACCTTGGGCTGTTTGGAAAAAGAAGTGACAGAGGAAGTGCAAAAATATAAAGAACAAAATCTTGAGACTTTTGAAAGGTATAAAAAATATATATGGACATGAGAAAGAAAGAGAGATCTGCTATGGTGCAATATTTATGCAAAGCAGAAAGCCAAATTAATCAATGCAAAAAAGGCAGGCCCGAAGATATTCAAAGAGAAATACAGGCAAAGGCATCCAGATATGGAAAATTTCACAATACAAAAAAAAAATAGGATCACAAAGAGGGAACAGAAGATCAGGAAAGCATAAGTTAAAAAAAAGAAGCTGAAGTTATGAAATATTTACGAAGTGAAGGATTTAGTGTAGAAAGTCTAAAAAGGTTATATCACAGCATGATGGAACAATGAGTCTCCCAAGTAAGAAGAAACAAGAGGAGTAGGAGACATCTGAAGAAATATGCCAATGGGGAAAAAAAGAGATTTAATATGGTGCAATATTTATGCAAAGGAGAAAGCAAAAAGTACAGTTTTGTACCTACCATAAATGTAGATGTCCGATAGGAATGCATCTGCAGTCCTTACAAATGGGTTGTCCTGTCGTCAGGCAGCCCTTGATCGGATTCCAAAGTCTGGGTCTGGCCTCGGCTGATGTCGCACTTCATCCGACGTCATAGCTGCAGTTATTCGGGTATAAAGGCATCAGCCGACGCCATTTTCCTCGGTGTTTCTTGCCCCAGATGCCAGGTGCCCTTTTGGAAGGCTAAATTTGGATAAATGCCAATGATTCCAAATAGTAGAGAGCAAACACAAAAAATAAGCATGTATGTACATATATACAAACAAATACACCATAATAGATCCCCCCCAAGCTAGCTGAAAGCTGGCAAATACCCTAGGAGTACCTCAGAGGGGAAGGTGGGTGGGTAATCCTGACTGCAGATGCATTTCTATCGGACATCTACATTTATAGTAGGTACAAAACTGTACTATGTCCTTCAAGGATGCATCTGCAGTCCTTACAAATGGGTAGAATACCATAGCTAAACAAGGGGAGGAGGAAAGAGAAGTGATTATGGTGTAGCTAGGATCCCTTGCAAAACAGCAGTGGAAAAACCTGCTCGGGATCTAGAGTATAAAGGTAAATTGTAATGCTTGGCAAATGTATGCACGGAGGTCCAAGTAGCAGCCTCTATAATGTCCTTGGTAGCCACTCCTCGTAAGAAAGCTGTGGTAGTGGCTGTAGCCCTTGTGGAGTGAGGCCTGATGTTCTCTGGAGTTTTCTTTCCATGGTAGGAGTAACAAAATCTAATGCAATTTCCTATCCATTTGGAGATTGTCTGTTTTGAAATTGGTTTTCCCTCCTTTCCTGTGGCATATGCTACCAGAAGCTGGTCAGTTTTCTATTGGACTTAGTCCTGTCCAGGTAGTAGCGCAACTGCCTGTGTACATCCAAGGTATGCAAAGTCTTTCTCCCCTGTTCTGTGGGTTTGGGAAGAATGTAGGCAGGTGGATAGCCTGATTTAATGACACTCTGGATACCACCTTAGGCATAAATGTAGGATTTGTTCTCATGGACACTCTATCTTGATGGAAGATCAGGAAGGGTTGTACTGCCATTAATGCCTGTAGTTCAGAGACCCTTCTTGCTGAAGTTATTGCCAGCAGGAAAGCAGTCTTCCAGGATAAGTATTGTAATTCTGCTGTTGCTGCTGGTTCGAAAGGAGGAAGTGTCAATTTTTCTAGCACAAAGTTCAAGTCCCATGCTGGCAATGGTGGTTTCCTGGGAGGTTTTACATTTTTAATTCCTCTCAGAAACTGTCTGAGCAGGGGATGAGAGAAGACAGGAGGATCCAAGCTATATTGTGCTGAAATAGCTGATGCATGTATCTTGATGGAAGAATAGGACAGGCCTGTGTGGAAGAGCTCTGCCAAGTACTCCAGGATGTTGCCCATGTTTACCAGAATCACATCTTCTCCCTTTGCAGTACTCCAAATGAGATATCTTTTCCATTTTGCTGCATAATTCTTTCTTGTTGAAGGTCTGCGCCTCCAGGATTATGTCTTTAACCCTTTGGGATAAGTTTGGGTTAATTGCTGTTATGTAATGTTCCAGGCAGTTAGCTGCAGAGTTTTCAGGTTTGGATGCAGGATGTTGTAGTTGTTCTGTGTTAACAATAATGGGATCAGGGTAGTGTCCATATTTGTTCGAGACATTCTCCTCAGCAATGGGTACCAATGTTGTCTTGGCCAGTCTGGAGGTATCAGAATGATCCTTGGACGGTCCTCTTTGATCTTCAGAAGCACCTTGTGCATCAAAGGAAGTGGTGGGAATGCGTATGCTGTCAGGTTTTCCAACTGAAAGATAGGGAGTCCACCTTCCAAGCAAGTGGGTGGTACGTCCTTGTGCAGAATTTCTTTAGCTGGTGATTGAATGGGGATGCAAACAAGTCTATTTGTGGTAATCCCATTCTTGTGATGGCTTTGAAGATGTCCGGATGAAGCATCCATTCGTGGGCATCTGTGGTTGTTCTGCTTAATATGTCTGCTAGAATGTTTTCTTTTCCCGGTACAAAAATTGCTTGTAACTGAATGTTGTAGCTCAGGGCCACATCCCATAGGTCCAGTGCCAGCTATAGAGGATATGAATGGGTGCCCCTGTTTGTTGATGTACCACATAACTGTGGTGTTGTCTGTCCTTATCATCAACTGACCTTCTTGGAGAAATGGTCTGAATGACTGGATTGCCAATTTTACTGCCAGCATTTCCTTTAGATTTATGTGTAGGCGCAGCTGGTCTTGAGTCCATAAGCCTTGTATGCACTTGCCCTGCATGTGTGCTCCCCAACCGAGGTCTGAGGCATCTGTCGTGATGGTTTGGCTTGGTTGGCTGTTGCAGAAGGGCAATCCTGTGTTTGATTGACAGGCCTGAGCCCACCATAGGAACTCTTGTTTCAGGCATGGGATTATTGGGATTTTGGTTTCTAGGCTGTGCTTGTGTTGGGACCACAAATTCCTTAGATACCACTGTAGCTTTCTCATATGCAGTCTGGCATGAGGGACCAGAATTATGCATGACACCATGAAGCCTAGGGCTTGCAGTACTTTTCTTGCAGTTAGGTGGTTCTGCTTTGTTAATGCCAAGAAGTAGAGAGGTAGTTGCTCTTTCTTTTCTGCAGTTAGGAATGCCATTTGTTTTGATGTGTCCAGCTCTGCACCCAGAAAGGTAATTCTTTGGGATGGAATCAGCCTTGACTTTTTTATATTGACTGTATATCCCAAGGCTTGCAGCAGGTAAATGACTCTTTGTAAGTCTTCTGCTAGCTTGCTTTTGTTGTCCGCTTGTATCAGGCAGTCGTCCAGGTAGGGATAAATTTGGATTCCCTGAAGTCTGCAATGAGCAATTACTGATGCCAGGCATTTCGTGAACACTCTGGGCGCAGTAGATAAGCCAAAGGGCAATGCTGAAAATTGATAATGCTCTGATCCTGCAAGAAATCTGAGGTATCTTCTGCAAATTGGTCTTATGGGGCCGTGCAGGTATGCCTCCTTGAGATCTAGAGTTACCAGCCAAGACTCCTTGCCCAGCATGGGAAGAAGCTGCTGTAGGGTCAGCATTTTGAATTTTGGAACAATAAGGAATGTGTTTAAAGCAGACAGGTCTAGAATGGGTCTCCATTTGTTTTCTTTTCTTGGTACCAGGAAGAGTCTGGAGTAAATCCCTTTCCTTGCTCCATAGATGGTACCCTTTCCACAGCTCTCATTCTTAATAGCTGAGATATTTGTTTTAGAGCTTCTGTCCTTTGAGTAGGTGGTAGGTTTGGCATTCCTCTCTTCCCTGGTAGGGTATGGAAATGGAACCTGTAACCTTGGTCTATAGTTTGCAAAATCCATTTTTCCCTTGTGATGCAATGCCAGTTTTTTGAGAATACGGTTAGTTTTCCGCCTAAGGGTGCTTCTAGTTGTTCCCTGGTAGGCGGTGCCACTGTCAAGTCACTGTGACTGAGTTGTTGTAGTGGTAGTGGCTGCGTCTGTGCCTCGCTGGTTGTTACCTTGCCATTGGCGTCCCCTGTAGGCACCCCTGGATTGGTTTCTGCCTCTTGAATGCCTATTCCTGCCTCTCTGAGCCTTAGAGGAGTCCGGAAAGGACCAATTCTTGGAGGGCCAGTTCCTGCTAAACCTTGGAGGTTGAACCTGTAAGAAATCTTTCACCGTTTGTACAGATTTCGCCTTCTCTTCCATCCTTTTTAGCACCTGCTGAGCAGGGGAACCAAATAAATTGACCTTGTCCATGGGTGCATCCAAAAGCTTTGATTCGACATGGTCTGGAAATGCCTGTTCTTTCAACCATGCATGTCTCCTGATAACTGTGCCAGTCATGGCTGATCTAAAGGAAGCCTCCAGTGCATCATAGCCACATTTTAAAGAATGGTTACTAACCTGCTGTATGTTATGTACCATTTCCTGAACATATTTTTTATCTAAAGATTCTTCAGAGGAAAGCTTTTTAGTTAACTGGTCAAGCATAAACTCCTGATATTGAATCATATGAAATTGGCAGTTCAAAGCCCTAGCTGACAAGGTAGCAGAAGTGTAAACTTTTTTACCCCATCTCTCTAAGGACCTGGATTCCCTTTCAGAGGGAGGGGTTTTAGTAGAAGTAGCAGCTACAGCTTTAGGGCCCTGGGCGATGGTCTCTGGATCTGCAAAAGGAGCCTTGTATAAATGGTGGTGAGTGTCCGGGACCCTCTAGAACCTATCGGGCTTAGCAGGAGCCGGAGGTAATGAATCAGGAGCAGTGCAAGCATCATTAAATGCATCATCTACAACAGAAAGAACTGGAGGTATAGCTAAAGGCCTATGTTGTGGCAAATGTAGAAAGGTTCTAAGCCTTTTTCTGGAGTCTGAGAAATCTTGGCCCTGCCACTGAAATTGTTCCCTCATAGCATGTAAGGTTTCCCCAAAGGAAAATTCCTCAGGTGGAGAGGCTGAAGGAATGGACTCTTCAGCATCAGAGTCTTCGTAAGGAGAATAAGAAGCCTCAGGAAGGTCTGTATGTTCTGATTCATCAGAGGAACCATCAGTGGATACTGGTTCAGGGGGCTCTGCTCTAGGTCTCTTTTCTGGAGGAGGGAGAGAGGACCTGTCTGGATGAGGCTGGGATCCACGAATTAAAGAAATTAAATCCTCAGCCAAAGATAGCATATGGGAGCTAGTGCTGGGCCTGTGTGAGGGGGGTTTGGCAGGCACAGATATTGAAGCTTTGGCTGCTTTAGAAGCACCCTTAGGCGGAAAACTAACCTTATTCTCAAAAAACTGGCATTGCATCACAAGGGAAAAATGGATTTTGCAAACTATAGACCAAGGTTACAGGTTCCATTTCCATACTCTACCAGGGAAGAGAGGAATGCCAAACCTACCACCTACTCAAAGGACAGAAGCTCTAAAACAAATATCTCCGCTATTAAGAATGAGAGCTGTGGAAAAGGTACCATCTATGGAGCAAGGAAAGGGATTTTACTCCAGACTCTTCCTGGTACCAAGAAAAGAAAACAAATGGAGACCCATTCTAGACCTGTCCGCTTTAAACACATTCCTTATTGTTCCAAAATTCAAAATGCTGACCCTACAGCAGCTTCTTCCCATGCTGGGCAAGGAGTCTTGGCTGGTAACTCCAAATCTCAAGGAGGCATACCTGCACGTCCCCATAAGACCAATTTGCAGAAGATACCTCAGATTTCTTGCAGGATCAGAGCATTATCAATTTTCAGCATTGCCCTTTGGCTTATCTACTGCAGAGTGTTCACAAAATGCCTGGCATCAGTAATTGCTCATTGCAGACTTCAGGGAATCCAAATTTATCCCTACCTGGACGACTGCCTGATACAAGCGGACAACAAAAGCAAGCTAGCAGAAGACTTACAAAGAGTCATTTACCTGCTGCAAGCCTTGGGATTTACATTCAATATAAAAGTCAAGGCTGATTCCATCCCAAAGAATAACCTTTCTGGGTGCAGAGCTGGACACATCAAAACAAATGGCATTCCTAACTGCAGAAAAGAAAGAGCAACTACCTCTACTTCTTGGCATTAACAAAGCAGAATCACCTAACTGCAAGAAAAGTACTGCAAGCTCTGGGCTTCATGGCATCATGCATAATTCTGGTCCCTCATGCCAGACTGCATATGAGAAAGCTACAGTGGTATCTAAGGAATTTGTGGTCCCAACACAAGCACAGCCTAGAAACCAAAATCCCAATAATCCCATGCCTGAAACAAGAGTTCCTATGGTGGGCTCAGGCCTGTCAATCAAACACAGGATTGCCCTTCTGCAACAGCCAACCAAGCCAAACCATCACGACAGATGCCTCAGACCTCGGTTGGGAGCACATGCAGGGCAAGTGCATACAAGGCTTATGGACTCAAGACCAGCTGCGCCTACACATAAATCTAAAGGAAATGCTGGCAGTAAAATTGGCAATCCAGTCATTCAGACCATTTCTCCAAGAAGGTCAGTTGATGATAAGGACAGCCTCGGTAGAAGGCATGGTTTCGGCTGGAGAAAGAACTGCTTGCTCGGTTTCGGCCGAAACCGACACTCACGTGTTTAATCGCGTTGCCGAGACCGTGGACGCGTGTCGGTCCTTTCGCTTTTTGAAATTTGCGTTGTCGGAGGATCCGGCATAATGGCAAAATCAGAGCAAAATTTGTTCAGCAAACTCCGACCACGCCTAAGCGTCCGTCGGTTAAAAGAAGCGCAGGCTAGACAAGCTGCCACGTGTGGTCTGGGCCTAAGCAATGTATACAGTAGGGTGGAAATCTTTATGAGGTATTTTTTCCCACAAGATAAACAGTTATTCACTTTCTCTGACATCGGCTGAGGCAAGAAAGAGTCTCCAACGGGTACTTAGCTTTTAGAAGTCTTCAAGTAGTATTCGGTAGTAGTAATCTCTGATCTGACCGACCGCACTGCGAACAGCTTCTGCTTCGCCACGGCAAGAAAGACTGAGGAAAATGGCGTCGGCTGATGCCTTTATACCCGAATAACTGCAGCTATGACGTCGGGTGAAGTGCGACACCAGCCGAGGCCAGACCCAGACTTTGGAATCCGGCCGACCGAAGGGCTGCCTGACGACAGGACAACCCATTTGTAAGGACTGCAGATGCATCCTTGAAGGACATCTAATCAATACAAAAAGAGCAGCACCAAAGATATTTGAAGAGCAATAAAGGCTAAGGCATCCAGGCATGGAAAATTTTACAATACAAAAATAAGAAAACAAAGAGGAAAAGCAGAAAAGAGGATTAGTAATGGAGAAGTTAAAGAAATAGAAACTGAGGTTATGGATTACCTGGGAAGTGAAGGATTTAGTGTATAAAATCTAACTCTTGATAACATCACAGCAGGCTAGAGCAATATATCCCCAAATTAAGGAGAGACCAGTGGAGTGGGAATCATCTGATCAGTTGTCATATGAAGATACTTTGGAGCCTTCCATAGGAAACGAGTGCAAACGTTCAGTTGGAGTTGCACAGCAAGGGAAGTAACAGGAAACTGTAATAACTCTGACACTGTCAATGTTGTAGAGTGATACGCCAGTGAGTTCTCATATGAAAGAGCAAAGGATGACACAGGATGAAACTGAGGGGAATGGACCACAGGAAGATGCTCTGGAACATTCTATATAGCATGCCTGCAGGAAATGAAGACCAAAGAATATGCCCTCAGTTTAGAAGAAAATGATCTATGAAAACAGTTGCTTGATTTAATAGACATGGACAGACATATTAAGACCAATGAAAGTATTAAACTGTAGAAAGTCAATAAAACAAATGAACACAGTAATAAGGACTGTTCATAGAGACTCTCGATATAACAACAGTAAATAGGCTATATCACTGTGCAGCTAAATTAATAACATATAAAGTCTTACCACAAAAACACATGGTAGTAAGGGAAATGAATGGGAGAAATTGAATGCCATCATGGAAGTATCAAATAGAGAAAAGCAATTAAGACAAGAAGTGTCACTGTTAGAAGAGTACAGAAGAGGGAACAGATCAACAAAAATACTTAGACAGTTAGAAGTGATAAAAGCAATGTGCAGTATCAGATGAGGCTCTACTGTGAACTATTGCAAATAATAAACTAAAAATATCAGCACAAGCAGAAAAACTTAGAGGATATGCAGATAAATATAAAGGAAAAATACAAAATAAGCAATTTATTGATGACCCCAAAAATTTCTGTAGAGAATTCACAGAAACAAGGCAATAGGAATTGAAACACCACCAAAAAAGAAGAAATAGATACATTTTGGAGAAATATCTATGAAGACCGTGTGGAACATAACAAAGATGTTAAACAGATAGAAGAAGTAAAAGGAAGAATAAGAAGTTCAAATGTACAGGATATGAAATGGGATGAAGTAACAGCCAGAGAAACTGAAACGAAGTTAAGAAGAGCTCCTAAATGGAAAACCCCAGGCTCAGATGCAGTACCTAACTTCTGGCTAAAAGTATTAACATCTTTACATGAAGATTTAGCCAGGAGTAAGAACTATTTATATGTGCACCCCAAACAGACATAAGCCTGGTTAACAACAGGAAGAACAATACTCCTACTAAGCAGTGAACCTGCAAGCTATCCTAAAAACTATAGACCAATAACTTCCCTTCCTATGATGTATAAACTATACACAGGAATTGATGCCAACAGAGTTTATAGTCATTTAGAAGAAAACTCAATCATGGCAACAGAACAAAAGGGTAACAAAAGAAAATCATATGGAACAAAGGATTGGTTGTTGCTAAAGTCATAATGGAGAAGTGTAAAAAGGGGAAGAATCCAAGTATGGCATGGATTGACTACAAAAAAGCATTTGACAGTATCCCACATTCATGGATAAAAGAGTGCTTAAAAGTGTATAAGATGCACCCTACACTGATCAATTAAATTACAGTGACCATGAA
>NC_056744.1:1803892470-1803942266 GCF_019279795.1 Protopterus annectens
CCATCAGCTGCATCGGATATCCACAGGCAACAGGTCACCACAGGTGGTGGGGTGGCTACACATCCCCACTCACCAGACTGGAGGGACTACTTATGAGTGTAGTGGCTCCAGTCCGCCAGCAACAACAGCAGCAGACATGCATTATGATGGAGGCTGGAGCCACGCAGCAGCAAGACAGTGAACGCAGGTAATATGCCATATGTATAGTTGACTGTTGTGTACACTGGTAGTTAATGCATGTGTGAGGTGTGTCCTTGGTTTGTAGCTGTCACCATAGTATTTAATGTGCAAGTGTGATATCCTCAATATTAGCAGCTGACCTGTGAAAGGCGACTGTTGTACTACTGACCTGTATCATACTCAGTAACAATGGCACAGTTGTGCCCAGTGACATTAGTTTCTTCACATCTGCAGGACCCTCTGGTATAACAGCAATGCAGCCTATCCATGCTGGTTAGTGTGTATTAACAATTCCTGTAATAGTGTTGATAGTAATAGTACTATTTGGCTCACTTAGTAGTGCTCTTTGTATGCATGTAGGTGTGTCTGTGTCTGTGAGTTGATATCACGCATACTGAGTACTGTACAATTGTATGAAACTGTGTGCACGCGGTGCATGTGTGCACCTGTGCATGTGTGCATCACTGGTAATGTGTAGACATTGTAAACTGTGTTTCCTGCTTCCTCCCACAGGTTCTGTTGCTGCTCTGGTGTCATGTAACAGGAACCTGAATCAGGTGCCGTGGGTACTGATAATGATGACATCTGTGTAATGGCACAGGAAAGTATGCCAGGGTCCGCCATTGGTCAGCCGATTGACAGTACACAGCTGTCGACCCCATCAATGCGCACAGTTATCCTGCCAATACACCCTTTGTCACCAATGTCCCTAGGTGATGGACAGCATACAGTGGGCATTGACCAGGGTCATGTGGTATCTGTGGCACATGCCTCTCCACACAGCAGCCATGGGCATGGCCCAGAGATGGTACCACACAGACAGATGTCCAGGGGTTCTCGTGGGAGCATCTGTGGGCATACTGCCCCTGTCAGACATGCCCACAGAGGTCTTACAACCTCAGCTATGTTTTGGGCTGTCATGCAGGCACAGTCACGTATGGAACGGTACACCAGACAGGGTCTGAGGGAGCTGACAGCATGTCGCACAGCCATGACTGACAGTATGCGTGACATTGCGGCTGCCATCCGTGATTTCACCGATGTCATAGACAGACATTATGGGGACATATTAGACCAGTTCCACAGCTACATGTCCATGAGCCAGGGCGATGGTGGGCGGTTGAGGCGTCGACGCGGCGTATGCCAGCAACAGCAACAGCTGGCAGTTGTCGCTGATGACAGCAGGGCCGTGGCCACCCTCGTAGTGCCAGCAGCAGCCCCAGCAATGCTGGGTCTGTGCTGTCATCAGACCACCCCAGGAGACCACGTGCACATGGCTCTGGCCAGGCCCGACAGGGATCTGTGTCCAGTCAACTAACACCTGCTTCTGATGACAGTACCCAGTCTGGGTTGGTACTGGATATGGTCCATAGCACCCTGCAAGGCACAGGTACCGTGTCAGTGGCCAGAGACACTGATCTGTATGACCTGGCAGGTACAGTCTGTGGCTGTCCACAAACACCAGTATATGGCAGCCATGAGGTGGAACTGTGTGCATCCATACACACATGCAAATTGACAACACCTAGGGCTACCGCATACACGCACACACTGCATCAACATTGCCTCACCTTCTACTGCTGTCCTCACCAACACACATACACATACATGTCAATTGGTGGTATCGGTGGCTGACTCAGGCATACCAAGTTCACACCCTGTGCATATGATGAAACTGTGCCACCTCCTACAATCTGTAACAACTGTGCAGGTACAGGTTAACATGTTGCTGATGCACAGAGTGACCACATAGATGTGTAGTAATAGTATCATGTTGTTAACAGTACTGTGTGCTGAATTAATTGTGGGTATATCACAGCATGCCTGATGCAGTAAGTGTGTGATTGTCATGTCCTGTTGTCTACACCCATGGTAAGTACCATAGTGTATCATCTGCACATGTTAGCATACTGGTGGTAATGATGTCAACAGAAGGCTACATACATAGGTAGCACAGGGATAAGGTAATGAATGTAGTAATACACAATGATGGACATGTAAATTGCAAGTGGCATGTTGCCCACACTGGACTCTGCAATGCAGATGTTTGAGGATGTTGATATGTGTGCAGTACTACACGACTGGTACAGGACACACAGGAGCACCCTAGCACTGCATGCTCACATCTCATACCATGCTAGACAGCTCCAACACACATGACTAACTGTCACAGGAGGGAGAGTCCCCATATATGTCAGGGATACTGTGGTGGCAGGCCAGGTAGCATACATCCTGAGTATGGAACCACTGAGTGAAGGCTCAGTGTCTGCTATTTGACATGTGTATTACTGCAGGTATGAGCACATGGGTTTCCATCCAGTTATTGTACATCCTGATAGTACATGGTCTGTACACTTGTGTGCACTGAGACTGGACCCTAGCCATCTGACCCGTGTATTTCCATGTACATGTGCATAGTGCCTGCATATTTGCAGTGTTACCTACCGGAACTGGTACAGCTTGTTTGTTGTGCAATGGACTACATGCAGCCCTGTTTACTGTAGCTTTGTTTGCATGCATGTTTGCTTGCAATTACCCTGGAATACTGATCACACCTGCAATGCATAGTTATAGAGCTTCTGTGGACTCCTAGTGCCATCTGCATAGCTTACTATATGTATGTCCATGTCCCACTTGACAGGATGTCACTGTTTGTCCTGTTCACATGTACATTGCCTGTGACACAGTGCATATGACTTACCTGGCATGTGTCCATGTGAGCAGCCATATATGCTACTGCTAACTAATCACAGGCACTACACCTTCACATATTCATCTTCTGTTGAACTACCTGCTTCACTAGGGACAGCCTGCACCTGTCACCCCTGGGCTTTCAGATATTGGCAAAGGCTCTTGCTACCCCCATAGTGCCTATGTTAGGCAAGGCTCAAATGACAAACCCACCTTCATAGGTATCACAAGGGATAAGAAACTAAGAGTAATGCTACCCAATGCCAGAAGTCTAAACCTCCAGATGCATGCACCCAAAACACTCGTTGGCATGGAGAACATCGATATCTGTGCAGTAACAGATGCCTGGTTCAGGGCTACTGAGAGCACACCAGCACTACCAGGTTTAACCTGGTTGATTTCTTTGAAACAGTCACCAAAGCCAATGACGAGGGGAAGGTGGTTCACACAGCCTACCTGGACCTTGCAAAGCCTTCACAACAATACCCCACTTGGGCATTCTAGAGAAGCTCACCAGCTTAAATATAAGCCCCTATGTCACTAGATGGATTGCACAGTGGCTCAAGGACAGAGCCCACATGGTTAAAATTGCTGGAGCCATGCCAGACTCCAAACCAGTTACGAGTTGTGTCCCACAAGGCTCAGTCCTGGGACCTCTCTTGTTTGGTATATATTTATTGGAGGTACAGGCCAACACGGACGGACTGTGGCTGAGCAAATATGCAGATGACTGCGAACTGGCCACCATAATTGACTCTCCAGCCGACACAAGCATCTTCCAAAGGGACATCATAGAAACAGACAACTTGTGCCAGAGCCATGGCCTTCAGCTGAACAGTGTTTAGAAAGGGGAATGTGCATCCTTTAGTCTGTTCACCTAGTTGCCAAAAGGGACATTGTCCTCACACACACTAACCCCCCTCAGCCAAAAACACACACTTGCCAATTGCAGGATTCAAACCCCTATCTGACTATGTTATGACACTCGAGACGGACACATTAGCAGAGTGTGCTATTCGCATTACTGGGAGGTTTCTCTTCTCTTGCTGTACTTATAGGGCGCTGACATCATCAGTGTTTAGAAAGGGAAATGTGCATCCTGTAGTCTGTTCTCCTAGTTGCCAAAAGGGACATTTCCCTCACACACACTAACCCCCCTCAGACAAACACACACACACTTGCCATTCGCAGGATTCAAACCCCTACCTAACTATGTTATGACACTTGAGACAGACGCATTAGCAGAGCGCTATTCACATTACTGGGAGGTTTCCCTTCTCCTGCTATACTTATAGAGTGCTGACATCATCAGTGTTTAGAAAGGGAATGTGCATCCTGTAGTCTGTTCTCCTAGTTGCCAAAAGGGACATTTCCCTCACACACACTAACCCCCTCAGACAAACACACACACTTGCCATTCGCAGGATTCAAACCCCTATCTAACTATGTTATGACACTTGAAACAGACGCATTAGCAGAGCACGCTATTCACATTACTGGGAGGTTTCCCTTCTCCTGCTATACTTATAGAGTGCTGACATCATCAGTGTTTAGAAAGGGGAATGTGCATCCTGTAGTCTGTTCTCCTAGTTGCCGAAAGGAACATTTCTCTCCCACAGACTTACACACACACCAACCCCAGTCACACACACACACACACACACTGAGCATTTGCAGGATTCAAACCCCTACCTATGTTATGACACTTGAGACGGACGCATTAGCAGAGCAAGCTATTCGCATTACTGGGAGGTTTCTCTTCTCCTGCTGTATTTATAGAATGCTGACATCATCGGTGTTTAGAAAGGGGAATGTGCATCCTGTAGTGTGTTTTCACAGTTACCAAAAGGGACATTTCTCTCCCACAGACTTACACACACACACTGAGCATTTGCAGGATTCAAACCCCTACCTAACTATGTTATGACACTTGTGACGGACGCATTAGCAGAGCGTGCTATTCGCATTACTGGGAAGTTTCTCTTCTCCTGCTGTACTTATAGGGTGCTGACATCATCGGTGTTTAGAAAGGGGACTGTGCATCCTGTGGGGAGGCAGACACCAAGCACACTCTGGCTAAGCTGTCATTCCCTAGGGCAAACAGCCTAGTGTTGACCTCTACACCCATATGTTTAATTGTCAAATGCACATTATTTGTTGCTGATAGACTGTTTGCACATCTTTATTGCCATAGCATTCCCTGTTTGTATGAACAACTTGTGCATCTGTGGAAGATGTTTGCATATGGGAAGGATCCACTATATCACGTATGTCTCTGTAGTCATTTAACTGTGTGCACTAGGCAGACTGCTGTAATGTGGTTGGTTCCTGGAATAACACATAAAAATACCAGATATGCGTGTCCAACTGCTAAACTGAGATTTGGCCTAAGTGTATGAGCATGCCCAGTTCAGCCTTCCCATGGCATGTTGTCTGACATATGTCTCATTTATCAAAGTGTGTGAGCATGCCCAGTGTGAGCATTCCATATGTTGGACTCTGCAGCCCACCACATTTGTGGATGAGTGTGAACTTCAACAAATATCACCCGTTTATGGTTGTGTGTCATGTTGTGTAGTTACTGTACAACTGCTTTGTGTGTGAACACAACAGGATTATACCTTTCACACTGACCTAACACTGTAGTACTGTATAGTGTACTGGTAGTACTTTGACTGTGGTGGACAGTATCCTGGGCTTTAGTGCTATCACTGCTTTACATTTCGATAGTGGGCACAACAGCCTGGTTAGGGGCCAGTTGTGTACATCTGACCATGTTGCATTCTGTTCAGATATGAACTACTTAAACCAGGCTTGTCCGACATTGGTAGTGTATTCCACAACATAGGTGTACATTTGCAAACACTAGCGATGTGCCCTAGTCCATGTCTAATGCTAGTTGGAGAGTGTGTTTGTCCTTCAACACACATTGTAAGTGGAGTTTGCCATGACATATGTCATGGTTAGTATACTGTGCCTCTGTCTACCTGTGGCATGACAGTGATACCCAGGATAAAGCTACCATCTCCCATCCACTCATCAAGATTCCTATTGAGGAAGATTGATAAGTGACTCTATGGGTAGCCTGTACTGGGGTTCACCATGGGTGGGGTGGCTTCTGTGTTATGGATCATGCAGTACAGCTTGTCCTATGTAAGTCAGTGCTGGGGTTCAGGTCTCTCATGTGCATAGCTCACTGCCATTCAGATTGTACAAGGTGCAGCATGTTTATTGATACCAGCAACACAGGCAACACATGGCATCTGTGCAAGCTCTTTGATACTCCTGGTGAGGTACTGTTGGGGACTTTACGGTTGATGAAGGTGTCTGCTGAGGTACATCCCACAGGGGCTATTGTGGTCAATTGTACCGCTGATGAAGGATGACTGCAGAGCCACAATGACCTCCCCTTATCTAGATCTGACAACCTTCATGATTAGGTGGGTATATGGTATGTTTCTGTAAACACTACAGCACATGTTTGTCCAATGCAGGATATCTATCATCTTGTGTCCCCAGGTCTCTCATTACATGTTAACTACATAATGGGTTAACACCTATGTGGTAATTGGTGGGCACTTACTGTATATCCATGGGGGTTGACTATATACGTTTCTGCAATTAGCTTGCTGACATGGCTATGGCACCAGTTGTCTGTTTCTATGTGGCCCTTTTGTGGGATGCTTGTGTCAGCTGGTGGATCATATGTGGTGAGCAGTTTGTAGTCCTCAGCAAACATGTTCGGACACAGTCCTTCCATGTTTGCCTGTATCTATAGGACATATATACCAGACGAGGGAGATCCCAGGACCAAGCCTTGTGGGATGCCAGTTATATCTGGTTTGTAGTCTGACATGGCTGCAGCATGTCTGACCATGTCTGTTCTGTCCTTGGTCTGGTTTGCAACCCCTCTACTGACATGGGGGTTTATATTTAAGCTGGTGAGCTTATCTATAATGAACACGTAGAGTATTGTATAGAAGCCTTTGCAAGGTCCAGCTACGCTGTGTGGACCACATTGCCCTCATCAATGACCTTAATGACTGTTTCAATTGAGTCAAACATGTTTAGGGCAGGATCTGCACTTAAGAAAGCCACACTGGGTAGGGTCCGTGTCAGTAGGTCCCCAATATCTTTATGTCTGTGGTACATGCTGATCCTTTCCATAGCTGTGCAGACCAAACTTCTCAGGATTCTGGGGTAGTAGTTTTCAGTATCCATTCAGGCAACACCTTTGTTGAGAAGGACCACTGTTGTTGTACACTGCTCTTTGGGTACATATTATGTGGTAAGGCTGACATTGAGCAGTAGTGTGGTTTGGCATTCCATTCATCTTGAAGTCCATGTTGCACTAAGCCCAGGACACCATCTCATACCATTGCTGCTGTGTGTTTTGCTTTGTAGATGTTGGCTGTTACCTCAGCATCTGCAATGTCAGGGGGCCAGCAGTCTGCTGGGATAGATATTCTGCATTCGAGGGGGGGGGGGTTGCACTGCACCTGTCAGGATGTATGTTGGCAATATGTGTGTGTGTTTGTGATATTTGTGTGATTCAGAGCTTATCTGTGAATTCCCAACATGGTTCCTACCATCAGTTGTGAAAGCCTTGGTATTATCCTTAGTGTCCTGTACAATTTGTATCTTCATAGGTTCATACTAGGCTATCCACCCTAGGGCATTTGTTAGCCTAGCCAGAGTGTGTGTGGCTTTTGCCACCCCATGCTATGTGAATATTATGGCCATTTATGATTTGCTTTGCTGTGCATCTGTCTGGACATGACACAGTGAAGACCCACAGTGTAACTCTACAATCATCCATCCACTTGGCAAGATTCCTGTTGAAGAGTGTCAGTGAGGGGCTCTGCCTAACATGGAGTAGGATTCTGGTCCAGGGTGTGGGGAGCCTCTGGATTATGTATCTGTCCCACCAGCACATCCTATTTCATTATTTGTTGAGGTTGACATCTCTCACAGCTCCAATGGATTTGAGTTTTCTGGGGTGGAGCATGTCCATTACTCCTGTGTTGGGCATGGCCTTCTACAACAGGCATGCAATGCCCCTGTGTAGGCAGTATGTGACTGCATTCAGCTGGGGTATCTACAGCCAGGCAGCATATGACATATATTTGAGACCCTTTATCCTCTTGGTGAGGTACCTTTGAGGTCTTTCTAACTGCTGCAGATGTCAGGTAAGGTACATCCCATATGAGGCATTGTACTAGATTATGGGTGTGATTAGAGAACAGTATAGGGGCACAATGACCTCTGTTGACGTAGATGTGAATCCTTTCTTGATACGGTGTCAAATGTAGACAGTCTTCCTAGCCACATTGGCAATGTTGGTGTCACATAACAGGTTACTGTCCACTTGTGTCCCTAGGTCCCTGGTTACTCCTTCAATACATAATGGTTTACCACCTATGTGGTAATTTGTGGTACCTTGTTTGGTATTTGGTGGGACACTCATACTGTCCAGTGTCTTCAGGACGGCTGAGTGAGGTTCCTGTGTGTGAGAGTGTGGTCTGTAGCATGCTACAGACTGTACAGCAGTCTTGCCTACAGTTAGTTGCACATGGGTGGACTGCAATGCCTTGTGCATTGTAAGTTACCTGGACGTATGGGTGTCTGTGCTGAATATGGATACTCACCCTCCTTTTATGTTTTGTTCCAGGTTTTGGGGCCATGACACATGATACGTGGTATAACCTGGTAGTGCTGGTGTGCTGTCAGGAGGCTTGCAGCAGGTTTCTGTCACTGCACAGACATCGATGTTCTCCATACTGGGGATGGCCTTGGGAGCATGTATATTGGGGTTTACACATCTGGCATTGGTCAACATTACTCTTATGTTTCTTTGTACTTATGTTTTCTAGGGTGGTGGGTCAGTCTTTTCAGCCTTGCCTACAAAAGGCTCTATGGAGGTGGCAAAGGCCTTATCCAATATTCAGATGCCCAGGGGTAACAGGTGCAAGCCATCCCAAGTACAGCTGCGTGGCTTGTCAAGCATGACATCCCAAGCAGACAGACATTGGATCCCCTTGGAATGACACCAGTAAGTGTGCCACTTGCTATGACTGATCATTCCGTGTTTGTACTGTGGCATTATTCTTGGTAAGGGTAGGATGCTGCAAACGGTGAGTGTCATACCGGCCTGGACTACATAATCAGAGAGCTCATCTATGTCTCTTTTCATGTAGTCTAGGGAGGTACATCTCAGGTTATTCACACCAGCATGGACTATGACTGCATCATATTTCTACTTGCTTTGGAGTGACCTGCATACTTCTGTTATGCGGCGTATTGTGGCAGCCTACAGTCAGCTTACTGTACCTTTTCCCTTGTTCAGTCTGGTGTGCAGGACAGCAGTGTGTCTGACTATGGAGTCACCTATTACAACTGTATCAGGCATGTTGTTTCTCCTTCTGGCCTGTGACTGTTTGGCACACCAGCTTTGTGTACTATGTGTTGCATGTGCTATGTTTGGAGGTTGTTTGATTGGGTGTCTGCTTTAGAGGCCTCTGTTGGTGTGCTGTGTTTGTAATTTGTGCCTCCGGGAATGTTTTTCTGTGTTTATGTGTTTGGTTTGCTGTTGTGCTAGGTCTATGTGGGACTGTGTTTGTGGTGTGTGTGGTTACCTTCTCCTCCTGACTAGTTTTGGGAGTTCATAGGTTCATACTAGGCTATCTGCCCTAGGGCATTTATAAGCCTAGCCTAGCCAGAGTGTGTGTGGCTTTCACCACCCCTTAGGATGAGAATACTATACCCATTAGTTTTCTGTGTCTCTGTCCAGCAGTGATTACTGAGTTGAGGGAGCTCAGCCTCCAGTTTGGATAGATGGTTGCATCTCTCACATATATTTGTATTTCTTGGGTGGAGTTGGGGGTTGTCTCTGTACTTGGGGCAGGTGTAACATTGCCTCAGGATTCACAGATTCAACTTGTTGTGGCTGGCCTTAGTGGATTGTATGTGTGGACAGATTTTATTGCCATACTACTGATCAGTGATTACTTCATTGTTTATGTTTGCTCTATCATGTAGTAGCTTCCTCATTCTCTTGCATGGTTTGGTTATGGCTGGTGTCCACCATGCCAGATTCCTGCGTGTATGGCATTGTGTCTTGTTTTAATTTAGGATTGCATAATCCAAGCATTCCTGGCAGTGTTCATGGAATGGCTGTATTACAGGTTCTGAGGTGTGGCCCATATTTTGCACCTGCACAGGACCTTTAATGGATTCCACATCAGTTTGGAGGAGTGCAAATATTGCTTAACACATGTTTTCCACTGTGGTTTTCTGGCCAGGGACTGTGGTCAGGATTTGTATATCCAGTGTGATTACTCTATGGTCTGGTTTTACCAGTGAGCAATACACTTCTCATCTTGCCATCCAGTACCCATGTTGCTGATTATCACATCCAGTATGCTTACCCTCTTGTGGGAGTGGTACGTTGTTCCTGGGCCTTTTGGTTTATGGATTCTATGAACTTTTGTCCTACACTGTTGGAGCTAGTATAATGCTCCCAGTCTATGTCTGGGTATTTTCAGTCACCCAATATAATGTGGTTTGGAGGACTTGATATATTCATGTATTCCAGCATAGGCCAGGTGCAGTTCCTGGTGTTGGGACAGTAGTCTGTAGCAGGCTATAAACTGGGGCAGTTTTAGCCACTGTTACTTGACCATGGCTAGTCCATGCTGCTTTTTGTTGTGGTACCAACATTGGGGTGTGGTAATCCTTGACAAGTCTTGCTAGTCATCCTCCTTTTGTAGCTTGTTCCATGTTTTGAGGCTGTACAGCAGAGTATGAGGTGTAACCTGGTAGTGTTAGGGTGCTGTTGTGAGCCTTGGCTCAGTTGTCTGTTACAGCACAGATATCACCATTCTCTATACTGGGTGAGTTTAGACTGCATGCATCTTGCTGTTTCGACTTATCCCTTATCTTATTCTTATCCCTTCTGATACCTATGGAGATAGGTTTGTGTTTTGAGCCTTACCTATTCAGGGCACACTGTGGGTAACAACAGCCTTTGCCAGTATCCATACGGCCTGCACTGATAGGTGCACGCCAGTCCTAGCAGGTGGTGCATCATGTCATGCTCAGCATGTCATCCCAGACTGGCACACACTGGATCCCCTTTGACTAACTGCGATACTTGCATCAATTATTGCACTTGATCATCTCATTGTCATGTTGTGGCATGATGCTTGGTGAGGGTAGGATGTTAGTCAGGGTCCTCAGGTGTGCATATAGTACATGGTGTTACATTACTTAACACATAGCATTCATGCCTCAGGTGGTGCTGCAGGGCTGCCTCTGTCGGATGCGCATATTACACTTCCCTGTACATGTTTGAGAGCAGGTTGTGTCATGTTAGGCATCCCTGTTACTATATGAGTGAGTCAGAGAGGGGTATCATTCCCAGGGTTCCTACTGAGCCAGTGTATGTGCTATGCGTTGCCTCTTTGCCAAGGCCAGGGCATACTGGGCACGCCTCCTTCTGCCTACTGGGGCAGGCTCAGGTTGTTCCTCCTCCGAATCACACTCTGCCTGTGATGGCCTTGGCAATGGTGGGGGGCTGTTTGGCCCAACCCTATGCTGGTCCTGCTGCAGCTGTTTTCACAAGATCATATTATGTAGCATAGCACATACCATGACAATTTGGGTACATGTAGTTGGTGTGTACTGCAAGGCTCCACCAGATGTGTCCAGACACCGGAACCATGACTTGAGCAGCCCAAACACACGCTCTATTACATTACGTGTTTGTGCGTGTGCCTCATTATGGCGTTACTGTTCAGGTGTGTGTGTGTTTCTGATGGGTGTCATCAGCCACGGCTCCAGTGCATAACCTGCAACCCCCACTAGGTGTCTATGCGGGATGTCCCCATTGGCAAATGTCTGGTACAGCTGCATCAAATGCCAGATGTGGGAATCATGGTAGCTTCCAGGACAGCCAGCACACACATTCATTATTATACCCTGGGCATCACACATGACCTGGCAGTTGATGGAGGGGAAGCCCTTGCGGTTGATGTATGCCCTACCCCGCTCACCAGCTGGTGCTTTGATGCATATGTGCGTGCAGTCTATTGCACCCACTACCTCAGGGTATTCCGCTATTTGCTGGAAGAGACGCATATTGCTGGCCAATACCTCACGGGCATTGGGGAAATATACATGATCACCGACATGTGCTGACATGGCATCCAGGAACTGGTGCAGTACCCTGGAGGCTGATGCCTGTGATATCCCCATCATATCACCAGTTGGTCTCTGGAAAGTACCTGTTGCTAGTATTCTTAGGCCAACACATACCTTGGTTTCCACTGGGATGGGTTCCCCTCTGTTGGTTCTGTGTGTGAGGCATGGCCTGCACAGCTCCACTATTTGCTGCAGGAGGTCTCTGTCCACTCTATAACACTCTACTATCTCCAGCTCATGTAACCTGTGGTAGGTGACCCTGGGCCTTTACACTCTTCTCCGTCTCCTCACTGTGGGTTGTCTGGCACCATCTGCATTGTCACCACCCTCAGCAAGTCGCCTATGTCTCATTATGACAGCTATGGCAGCCCCTAACATTTCTGCTTTGAGTGAAGCTTTTTCAGTTTTCACTTCTGATAACTTAACTCCTGTCTTGCAGTGTCTCTTGAAAAAAACATCCTGCACTGCTGTTTGCAGAGTTTTAAGTGCTGGGCTGGGCTACTATTCTGCCTGTGTAATTACCTGCATCTAATTGTTTTCACCTGCTAGCTCCAGCAGTATTCCCTGCTAGCTTCCTACTAAATCTGTTGCTTCCTTTTTCCTTTCTGTTTCCTCAAGGTGGAGCTGTGTGTAAACCAGCAGAAACACGCTCACAGTGGCTTACACCCGCGCACACATACTTACATGGTTCAGAATCTGCTTATTCAGATTAAAACGTGTGCACCCCCATGCAAACAGTGTTAAACATCTCCCAACACGCTCCCACATGCTCAGTCTGCCTTACATGTGCGCACACTGCCTTACTCGCGCTTCATGGCGCGCACACGTGCGCATACACACCCAGCAAGAAACTTTGGTGTAGGCAACAGTGTACACCTTCCATTTCTTGACTTTCTCATGCTTAGTTAGTGGCACACCTCTTTCCATGATATCTGTCATGTAACTCTGACCTCCAATGAACCGCATTTCTTTCTACCATTCCCCCCTGTGATGTCACCTATCTCCTACTTTGTTCCTCCCCCTTCTGTAATTCTTGCACTACTCAGACTGTGCTCATTTGCTATGTGACAGTGGAATTCAGTATCCTTACACTCATTTGCATCAGCTTGCCTACTAATGCTTAGTTACATGTCTTAGACTCAGCTTCCCCCCTTAGCAACCACTACACGGTGGCCATGTTGGTTTTGATCTGCTGGTCCCTGCATTGACATTCCAAGTATTGCATAAAACCTACATTTGTAGTTTAAAACCTTCGTTTTTATGTTTTATACAGTGCAGCCCGTTTGCGCGGGGCTGCACTGGGTTTAAACATCGGCAATCGCTGAAAAAAAAATTATATTTTTAATATATTTGCATCAGGTTACTTTGCCAATGGCCACATATTTGGCCATTGGCATGCTGCCTGACACATATGCACCCTTTATTTGGAGCTGACATGGCTCCATTGCAGTTTTTGCAGAAAGGTACTCAGTTGTCAACTGAGTACATTTCTGCAGCTAAAACGGCTCTTACATGGGCTGTTCTGGGCTTCCTGGATCGCTAATCATCCTCATTTGCATGCTATTCGGCTGCAAGTAAGGTGATTAGCTTATCCACGCCCACTCCGTGTAAGAGCCGTTTTAGCTTGTCTCTTACATGGACTTTGGGCTGTTCGTGGATCGCGAAGGCTGCATGGAGTCTTACACTACTCCGTGCAAGCCTTCGTGAATCCAGCCCTTTGCCTTTTTTTGATACAAGTCAAAATGCAATTTTACATAGTTAATACAATGATATTAAGTGTTACTACCAAAAATGAATATATTTAACAACGTTTTCTTTTGCAGACCACTCTGTGAAAATATTTAATCAGTTATGAGCTGTGTCTGCTTTAATTTTATTTTTAATTTGATTAATTTATTCTTTGGCAATCACAGAATTTAATGTACGACTTAGAACTGTTCCATTAACACTTTGCAACTGTTGAATTAACTATAAGAGACAAGAACTATGTGCTTCTGCAAGCATTTATACATTGCTGAAAATATACAGTTTCAATGTCATTTTAACCATAACATTTCTAAACTGCCTATACACTTTAGTTGACAGTGAAGTATACACTGAAGAATGCTATTTACATATTAGTCCATTAAATGTATAAATACAATATTTAATTTTCCTTTAACTGAGGTAACCAATACTAGTACAGATAAAATGATGGTCCAAAAACCAGTAATAAGACTCCAACTTAAAACTAGTGATATTACAACTTGACAAATTACTTTTGAACTTATTACAATGTATCCTGTACAGTATGTATTTACACAGACTGTTTGCTATTTATGCATTTCAATCTAGTAGCTATTCTGGACCCATTTTTTCTACACATATTCATTGCTAGACATTAATTTCATTTGTACTGAATTATTCTGCATTTGTACATACAAAGACTATAAAGTACATTTAGTCTAATCTTACAAATTTAATAACATTAATATTAAGCAAAATTGTAAAAATGTTTGTCTCTTTAGAAGTATTTGGTGGAAATGCCACCAGAGGCATACATCCTGTTATTTTAAACTACATAGTCAGCAATTAAAAACATTCATGCTTTTTTATACTAACATTGTTTTGCCAAAAACATAATAAAAATAGTGAATAGTGACCAGTCTTGTTCATTTTTTACATATCTTTACTCTTTCTTGTATAGTGCAACAAAGCAATTTAACATGTTGCAAATACAATTTAATACTAAACAGTACAATAATAACCATTATGATAGCTATTAACAACTTGTAAAATATCTTATCCTGTCAGGTTTAATCAAGTTTACCAGTATTTCTAATACACTAATACCTGTTTTTCCCTCCCCTAAAAGAGTATTGTCAAGAAGGAATGAGATATTTCTTCCTGTAGCTTTATTTTTAG
Organism: Protopterus annectens; assembly: GCF_019279795.1. Classification (NCBI taxonomy): domain Eukaryota; kingdom Metazoa; phylum Chordata; order Ceratodontiformes; family Protopteridae; genus Protopterus; species Protopterus annectens. The sequence goes on from NC_056744.1 coordinate 1,803,907,447, forward strand.
ACCCTTGTGCAGTACTGCTTATACAGTCAGTGTAAAACTCAGAAAGTACCCCTCCCCCTGCATCATTGCAGTATTGTTTATTTACTTTATGCTGTGAGAATAGAATGTATGTCAGCCTAACACTTTGGTTATACATTTGCTTTGTTATTAAACTATAGACCTTTGTCTGATTTGATCATTTTTATAAAGCTTTTGCTGTTTACTACCTCTAGTAGGTATTTATACCCTTCTGCACAATTGATTTGAACTGTATGTATACTATAGCCCATTTGCTGGATGTACTTGATGCAACTGAGGTTTTTTTTGAACATTTACTTGTAAATAAATTATCAGTGACATCTATGCACAATTGTGACATTTTATTACAATTACCAAATGGTGTTGCCTGTAAACATTTTAACAATTATATTTTAATAACAATAATGTTTTAGAAAAACTCAAGCTACTCGTCTGGTAATCAGTCTTGTTGTTTATCTTATCTTTCCAACATTTCCTCTAACTATTCATTCAGTCTAGGAAGGTCTGAGCTCACAAACTATACTCTATAAACTATAGTTAATTATTTTAGCATTTTTCCTTTAATCTGATTGTGATTTGCATAACTATGCATTTATACTACATAAATAGACATTATTTTACAATTAGCTTACATGGATTTCAGTATTTTTTTTATTTAACTGTCCTGACATTAATTTTACAAAAACTGTTTGACTAATACCAACTGTGATTTGATTTATTTATTTTTTTAATTCAGAACTTTAACTGTTTGGTGTTACTATATAATTATAAAAAAACTGAAAAAAACAAAATGGATATTAGCTTAACTAACACATGTTTATATTTACATTATTTATATTTGCTGTTTTCTGCCTTTTGCTTTTGTAAACAAATGTACTCTAGATGAAAAGAACATACATGCATGTCTGTCTGGTATCTTTATACAAGCATGTCAGTCTTGTGACCTTAAATCTCCACTCTTATTAACTACTTTTATTTAATTTTATACACTAGAACAGTGTAGTGTAACTATTTTTATGTATTTTTTATACACTAAAACTGTTGTGTACATTTTGACTATGCTATTAGCTTAGCAGTTATTTACTGTACTACTGATAAATGTCTTGCTTTAACTGAATGACAGTAAAACATTTGAGAATGATTTGTCCAGACATCAGATCCTGCCATCCTACCATGTATGTTTAACCATTTTCAAAACATAAACATATTATAAAATATAATTCTTTTGTACAGATTAGCTGTATATGCAGGAAGTTCCCAGTCTTTGTCAGTTCAGCTAATTTATTTCCTTTATCCTGCAACTGCTGTTGAATACTTTCCCATAATGTTGCATGGTCTTTCTGATATTTTTCAGTAACCTGTTCTGCTGAATCTAAAACTCCTATGCACTTTTGAAAAAATGTATGTGTAACTTGTCTAAGCATCCTGAACTCATTGTGTCTGTTTTTTAGAAGTTTATTACATTCTTTTGTAACAAAACCTACTAGAGAGACTATCAGTAACTGATTTGACTCACATGTGGTGACAGGACATAACTGTCCAACATTTGAATGTAATGGAAACACTTTACCCTTAATTCTTTATCATGAACAGATCTGTCTTCACAGTCTATTTTTTTAGCAATATGATGCAATACTTTTTTATGGCATAATACACAAAATGCAGTTTTTGTTGAAGCACACAATAAGCATTTGTCATATTTCACATGGTTTTCTTTGAGATACCAGTCAAATATTGTAATACATTTACATAATGCCTTACTATCAACCTGCCCTAATAAGGTTTTACATTTACTAATGTGCTGTGTATACCAACATTGCAATTTACTAAAGCTTGGTTTACTCCTGCATGAATTATAAATAATATCCATACTGTCTAATAACATCCAAACTGTCTAATAATATACAAACTGTCTAATAGCATCCACACTAAAAATGTGACGCAGAAAAAAATCTTACCAGTTAGCAAGAAAACAGGTGATCAGGCTGTTGTTGCTAATGGCTGGAAATTTTTCAGAGTCACTTGAGAAGCTGGTGAAGTACAACAGGCAGCGGGACTGCTGTACAAGTGGATATCCACCTTTTCTTGGAGAATATATGACACTGCGACTTTCTTGAACTAGTCTCACTCTAGATTTTAGACATCTAAAAAACTTTACTACTGCAAGCTGCATAAACTGGAATACTTCTGTTTAGAATTTACACATACGTACAAATGTTAGTTACTGCAATGTGACTGAAGTGACCCTCTGCAGGGCTTACCATCACTTCCCTTGTGTTTGAATGCAGATTTTAGGTTCAAATGCAGGCTAGCTTGCCACTGAAAAATGATATTGTGCTGCTTACTGTGATGGATTTGAAGTCTTCTTAAGACACTCAGTCTTGCTGGCTGGATTCTGCTAAAATCAAAGTCTGGTTATATTTGCATTCATGGTCTGTTGCATACAGAAACTTGCAGAATATACACTGATGAAAGAATATACTTTGCAGCATCAACTTAGAGCAGTAACAAATAACTTTTTATAATAAACCAAATGGACTAACGTTGCAGCTTAAAGTACTGTTCCACTTTACTTCTCATATAGTACAGATGATGTGAGAGATATAACATTTACCTCGAGACAAATGTGTCTCTACCAATACCCCTATCATAATTGGATTCATACAAATCTTTATATACAATTTTAGTCATGCACATAAATATACATTTCCTCTTGGTATTCTATTTTGGAGAATTGCTCATCCTGTAGAAACAATACTGATTGTTGCAGATGCTGACCTAATAATATTATTTTAAGCTTCCTTGTTTAACAATGTCTTGTCACATTTTTGCTGAATTTATAAGAAGCCAGCTTTTCTGACAGTGTGAACATCCTGTATTCTATTTGGATCTTTGTATAAGAACATGTGTTCTTGTGCCAAAGCTGATAACAGTGCCATAAACATGTCCTGTTGTCCATTCTTTTTATATGCAGAAAAACATGTTTTTAAGGAAACACATTGTCACAGTGTTCTTTAAAAGCAGATTTTGCATTTTTGCTCTTGCATACATCCTATTTTTAAGTATGTAAGGGAAAAATGCCCATTCAGCAGATTCCTTATTTTCCAAGCCATGGTCATTTAGTATGGATGCTGATCACATATTACTAAACTCTGTTTCTGCATTTAAGCAAGCTTTATTTTATACCTTATTTAAGTTACATATTTGTAACAAAATTACTTTCAACCTTAAAACCCTGTTGAGCATAATCTTACAAGGAGGGTCACCTTGCTGTGCCTTTGCCTAAGCCATCCTTTTCTTCGGATGAGGACATGTATTTTGATGGGCGGGTGGTTCCGGACCCTTTGTCCCCACCTTTCCCCAGGAGACTGTAGAAGGGACTGCAGTGAAGAAGAAGAAGACTAGGTGGTCTAGAATCTGATGGGACTGGACTCCTTTACTGTTTCCTTTTGCAATGTTAATTCTTTAGTTTCTGCCCATCGCAGACTTCATGTTTTTGACTGGGCTGCTACATTGTGATTTGATATCTTGTGCCTCTTAGACACTGGTAATGTCTCTGAAGCAGCACAGACTCAATGGACTGCGTTATGGGGGGGGGTTCGGTGATCTGGTCTTCCAGCCAAGACCGCCACTCTGGTCTAGTTTTGATGTATAATTCTGTAGTGTTCACCATCCAGGATGTGGTGCATGTCTTCACGGGCAGGGAATTGGTTGTTGACTTTGCATTTTCTGGTGTTTCCTTTAGGGCTGTATTTATTTATGCTTTTTCAGTGCATTCTGATTGGAGTACTCTTTTTTTTCTATGTTGGCTCCGTTTCTCTTGGTAGACTACCCCATTATATTGTGTGGAGATTTTAACTTGTATCTGTTGGAAGGGTATCCAGTTCACATGCGGATGTCAGGCATTGTTTGAGGATTTTGAAAAGTGCATTGTTGGTGATGGGTCCCACCCCAACTTTTACCTATCATGAGGGTCACAGGACTACTACAATAGATTACTGTTGGCATGCCTCTTCCTTGCGGTGTGCATCTTCAGACTCATATTTAGTAGATTTTACAGATCATCTGTTGTTATCTTATGCCTTTGGGGAAGATGTGGTGGGTATGAGGGGTAGAGGGTTCCCTTGAATGCATGTTCTTTATCTTGCAGAAGAGAAGTGGGTTTCTCTTGCTACAGACCTCTGGTATGCTCATTTGACTTTTTTTCCCCTTTATCCTTCAGTGTCTGCCTGGTGGGGGGATTTTAAATCAAAAGTGCTCACTGAGTATTTTCATTTTGTGAAGGGCTATCATGTAGAGGTGAAGAAAGCTACTGCTGCAGCTTATGGCTCATACCAGCTTCTACAGAGCACGGATGTTCCTGCTGCTGTCCGGCAGTTGCAGGTTTTGAAGGATCTGCATTTTAAACAGGTTCATACTAAACTGTACAATTTAGCTCATGGAGGAAAGGAGAGGAATTTTTGCCCTATCTCGGGAAGCGGGTGATACATAAGGATTCCTATGCCAGGTGCTTACGGGATGATTCAGGGCATTTGGTTAATGACAGGCGAGGGATTTTGTCAGTGGTCACTGCCTGTCTGCGGCAGTGGTATGGTGGCATTCCAGGGAATGTTAAGGAGAAGCAGCTTCCTCCCTTGCCCCCATGTTTGGTTACTGCTCTAGATGCTGACATCACTTTGGTTGAGATTCAGACTGCATTATGATTGCTGGCTCAATCTGATTCAGTGCCTGGTGTGGACGGCATACCATATGCTTTTTATATTGCCTTTACAGATGCTCAGTTGCAATTTGTGGTCTTGTTATTTAATGAATGGTTACATTTTGGCTATCCAGATTCACAATTTTTGCAAGTTGCCCTGCATTTTCTCTGGAAGAAGGGTGATCGTGCAGACTTGACTAACTGGAGGCCAATTGCACTTTGCAATTGTGATTATAAACTTTTCACCAAAGTGCTGCAATTGCGATTCAAGCACCATCTGAAGACTTTATTGCCTGAAGGTAGTTTTGGTGTTGCAGGGAAGCCTGTGTGGGATTTGTTGTTGCTCTTTAAGAGTGTTATGAAGGAAATGCTTGTTACTCCGGGAGCAATCTTGGTGTCTTGCAACATAGCTAAAGAATTCGATCGGATATCTCATTCAGTGATAAATGACATTCTGGCTGCATTTGGATTTGGTCCAGTTTTTAGGGAGTGCATTCAGTCTAGTCAATCGGGTACTTTGCTCATTCCGGAGATCAATGGCTGGAGGGGGGATCCGGTGGCTATGTGGAATGGAATATGTCAAGGTTGCCCCCTGAGCAGTTATTCATTGGCATTGGTGGTTGGGGCGTTTTTTTACAGGTTTCATTCTCTCATACGTCTGCCATCCCTTTCCTTGTGCTGGTGTAATGGTGCCTAGGCTTGTAGCGTATGCAGAAAATGTGTCCTTTTTCGCTGAACATGTAAATTTTTACACAGTTATTTCATGGTGTGTTGCTTCCCTTGTTTCAGAGAGTGGGTTGGTAACTGAATAACTCAAAGTCGGTGTTTTTTTCCACCTCAGTGTTGTCCTTGGCAGATACACAGGGGATCCCCTCTGCAACTGATGGTGTCCGTATTCTAGGGGTGCCTTATGATACATCCAATTTTGTTTCTGAAGTATGTCATGGTGTTTTGCGGAAGGCTACCGCTAGTTTGCCTTTCTGGTCTTCTTTTCACTTGTCCTTTAGAAAGAAGGTGTATGTGTTGACTTCTTTTCTTTTGGCTAGATTGCTTTATGTTTTTTCCATATATTTTTTTCCTGTTGGGTGGACTCAGGATTTGATGAGGCCTTATTTTTGGTTTTTCTGGGGTGCCTATATTAATCCTGTTCAGGAGAGGTGTTTTATACTCTCCCACTCAAAGGGGGGGGTGTTCCCTGAAGCACCCAGTGTTTTTTTACATTTGCTTTTTTTGCATCATATTTTTGTTCATCTGAGGGCTTCTGTCTCTTCTTTGCTTTCAAAGGTTTTGCTTGCTCAGGATGCTGCCTTTTGGAAGTCTTGTCTGAATGGCAAACGGATTCTGGGTGATTTGCCTCAAGAACTTGGTGATGTTCAGCTGATTCTTTTCAGGTACAGATTGGTTGCATGTGATGTTACTACCCTTGGCAGCAATGGCACCGTGCTGTGGTGCAGCAATATTTTGCTATTGATGCTTTTGAGCACTATTCTGTTTTTCGTTTACATGGTATTAGGCAGCATCGATTGTTTTTGTTTAGCGTGCCACATTGGCATGATTTTATTTGGTGATGTTCTTTGAACAGACTGCCTGTCTTGGCTCATTATAGGGGATGACCTGAGGATCAGCATCTCTGCTTTCATGGCTGTGCCAAGGTTGAGTCAGCAGGCCATGTATTTTTTACATGTTCATGCAGTGCTGGTTTTTGGACTGCCTTTAAGGCAATTTTTTGTGCCTTTTTTATTTCCTCTGTCTCTAGAGAAGTATTTATATGGCAATTATGATTGTTTTTGGACAGCAACAATGTGCCGCTTTGATTTTGTGTTGTTGTCTGCCCTTTATACTTTATGGATGGCCAGGTGTGATGAATTACATTCCAATCGATGTATGCCTGTTCCTGTCATGATATCCAGATTGAAGGGTTGGTTAGATGCCAAAGGGTATTCCGATGTGTTTCTTGGTTAATGTTTGTATTGATTTTTGCATTATGTTTTCATGCATGTTTGTACTGTGCATGTTGCATTGCTTGCTCTTTGTTTTGTTTTTTAGCACTGTTTCTTTTCATTGTATATTTGTATTGTGCTTATTTCAATAAACTTGGTTGATCACACAGCCTTGCAAACAGCCCATTCGGGCAGTGTCAGACTTGAAACTCAGAACTACTGACATGAAAATAGGGAAAAAAATTTTAAAAATTTACGCACGGTTGACCCCGCTGTTCGCAAACTGATGCTAGTTTAGCGCGCAGCTGATGGTATGTTTCTCGACTCGAAGGGGCACAAGTGTTGAGGAGGGTCTCTGCACTTATCAGGGTCCTCCTGAATAGACACTATTCCCATAAATCTAAGAATCACAGTATAGACTCACATGTTTCCGCCCATGCTGCTTGAAGAACGAAGGGAGTTAAGTGCATCTGCTCACATATGTTACTTCCACTGATAGGGTGGAAGTTCTGACAGGGGTCGCGGAATGTCACCTCACCCCTATCTCCTAAAAATCAGCATATCTGTAAAAGTGACAAACGTTGGCCGCCACCGTTTGAAGACAGCACTGACTTAAGTGCGCCCGTCAAGTTGATGTTTAGGGAACGCATGTCTGGAGGTGTTGAGGTAGGTACACTGATGGCAGTCACCTGCTCTTTGAAATAAAGTACACAAATCAGTAGTTTCACCTGTTCCACATGGTGGACGCCGTAAATCCCAGACCCCTGAGAGATAAGTGCAGTCGTCCTGCCGAACAATGCCAATTGAAGCAACGGAGGGGTTGAGCATGGTCTGCTCAATTAACTATACTCCCACTGACCATTTCCCTGACCCTAAGAATCTGAAAGGGGAAAATATTACCTTTTCAGCTCTATGAGTCAATCCTGCAAACAGTCCTGATTCTGCATGATCTGACTTGGCTAGCTTCCACAACCTTGAAAACAGCCCAAACTGGCAGTGTCAGACTTGAAGCTCTGAGCTTCTGACATGAAAATAGGGAAAAAAATTAAAAAAAATGCACACAGTTGACCCCGCCATTCGCAAACCGATGCTAGTTAAATGCACAGCTGATGGTATGTTTCTTGCATTGAAGGGGCGCAAGTGTTGAGGATGGTCTCTGCACTTATTCGGGCCCTCCTGAATGGACACTATTCCCATAACTCTAAGAATCACAGTAAAGACTCACATGTTTCCACCCACGCTGCTCGAAGAATGAAGGGATTAAGTGCAACTGCTCACATATGTTACTTCCATTGACAGGGTGGAAGTTCTGATGGGGGTCCTGGAATGTCACCTCACCCCATCTCCTAATAATCAGCGTATCGGTAAAAGTGGCAAATGGTGGATGCCACCATTCAAAGACGGCACTGAATTAAGTGCACCCTTCAAAATGATGTTTAGGGAATGAACATCTGAAGGGGTTGAGATAGGTAACACTGATGTCGGTCACCTGCTCTTTGAAATATAGTACTTAAATCAGTAGTTTCACCTGTCCACACGGTGGACGCCGTAAATCCCAGACCCCCGAGAGATAAGTGCAGCCATCCTGCCAAACTATGCCAATTGAAGCAGCAGATGGGGTTGAGCAAGGTCTGCTACATTAATTATACTCCAACTGACCTTTTCCCTGACCCTAAGAATCCGAAAGGGGAAAATACTACATTTTCAGCTCTGTTATGAGTCAAACCTGCAAACAGTCCTGATTCTGCATGATCTGACTTGGCTAGTTTCCACAGCCTTGAAAACAGCCCAAAACTGGCAGTGTCAGACTTGAAGCTTTGAGTTTCTGACATGAAAATAGGGAAAAAAAAACATGCACGCTGTTGACCCCGCTGTTCACAAACGAACGCTAGCTAAACACGCAGCTGATGGTATGTTTCTCGCATCGAAGGGCCGGAAGTGTTGAGGAGGGTCTCCATGCTTAACCAGGCCCTCCTGAACGGACACTATTCCCATAACTCTAAGAATCACAGTATAGACTCACATGTTTCTGCCCACGCTGCTCGAAGAACGAAGGGAGTTAAGTGAAACCACTCACATATGTTACTTCCACTGATAGAGTGGAAGTTCTTATGGGGGTCGCAGAATGTCACCTCACCCCTATCTCCTAAAAATCAGCATATCTGTAAAAGTGACAAACAGTGGCCACCGTTTGAAGATGGCACTGGGTTAAGTGCGCCCGTCATGTTGATGTTTAGGGAACGCATGTCTGGAGGGTTGAGGTAGGTACACTGATGGCGGTCACCTGCTCTTTGAAATGAAGTACACAAATCAGTAGTTTCACCTGTCCATACAGTGGACGCCATAAATCCCAGACCCCCGAGAGATAAGTGCAGTCATCCTGCCGAACAATGCCAATCAAAGCAATGGAGGGGTTGAGCATGGTTTGCTCAATTAACTATACTCCCACTGACCATTTCCCTGACCCTAAGAATCTGAAAGGGGAAAATAATACCTTTTCAGCTCTGCTATGAGTCAATCCTGCAAACAGTCCTGATTCTGCATCATCTGACTTGGGTAGTTTCCCCAGCTTTGAAAACAGCACAATCTGGCTGTTTCAGACTTGAAGCTATGAGCTTCTGACCTGAAAATAGGGAAAAAACAAAACAAATTTGTGCATGGTTGACTCCGCCGTTCACAAACCGACGTGAGTTAACCCTGCAGCTGATGGTATGTTTCTCACATTGAAGAGGCGCAAGTGTTGAGGAAGATCTCTGCACTTAACTGGGCCCTGCTGAATGGACACTATTACCATAACTCTAAGATTCACATATAGACTCATGTGTTTCTGCCCACACTGCTCAAAGACCAAAGGGAGTTAAGTGCAACCACTCACATATGTTACTTCCACTGATAGGGTGAAAGTTCTGATGGGGGTCCTGGAATGTCACCTCATCCCTATCTCCTAATAATCAGCATATCTGTAAAAGTGACAAATGGTGGACACCACCGTTCAAAGACGGCACTGAGTTAAGTGTGCCCGTCAAGGTGATGTTTACGGAACGAATGTCCGGAGGGGTTGAAGTAGGTACACTGATGGCAGTCACCTGCTCTTTGAAATAAAGTACGCAAATCAGTAGTTTCACCTGTCCACATGGTGGACGCCAAAAAACCCAAACCCTTGAGAGATAAGTGCAGCTGTCCTGCCTAACAATGCCAATCAAAGCAACTGAGGGGCTGAGTAAGGTCTGCTCAATTAACTATACTCCCACTGACCTTTTCCCTGACCACAAGAATCCGAAAGGGGAAAATACTACCTTTTCAGCTCTGCTATGAGTCAACCCTGCAAACAGTCCTGATTCTGCATGATCTGACTTGGCTAGTTTCCACAGGTTGGAAAACAGCTCAATCTGGCAGTGTAAGACTTGAAGCTCTGAGCTTCTGACATGAAAATAAGGAAAAAAAAAAATTTGCGCATGGTTGACCCCGCCATTTGCAATCCAACGCTAGTTAAACGTGCAGCTGATGGTATGTTTCTTGAATTGAAGGGGTGCAAGTGTTGAGGAGGGTCTCTGTGATTAACCGGGCCCTCCTGAATGGACACTATTCCCATAACTCTAAGATTCACAGTATAGACTCACATGTTTCCACCCCCGCTGATCGAAGACTGAAGGGAGTTAAGTGCAACCACTCACATATGTTACTTTCACTGATAGGGTGGAAGTTCTGACGGGGGTCCTGGAATGTCACATCACCCCTATCCCTTAATAATCAGCATATCTGTTAAACTGCTGGATGGTGGACGCCACCATTCGAAGATGGCAAAGAGTTAAGAGTGCGCACCAAAATGACGTTTAGGGAGTGAATGTCCAGAGGGGTTGAGGTCAAACATCCTGATGATGGTCACCCGTTCTTTGAAATAAAGTAAGCAAATCAGTAGTTTCACCTGTCCACATGGTGGACGCCGTAAAACCCAGACCCCCGAGAGATAAGTGCAGCTGTCCTGCCAAACGATGCCAATCGAAGCAGCTGAGGGGTTGATCAAGGTCTGCTCAATTAACTATACTCCCACTGACCTTTTCCCTGACCCTAAGAAACCGAAAGGGGAAATACAACCTTTTCAGCTCTGCTATGAGTCAACCTTGCAAACAGCCTTGAATCTGCATGATCTGACTTGGCTAGCTTCAAAACAGCCCAATCTGGCAGTGTCAGACTTGAAGCTCTGAGTTTCTGACATGAAAATAGGGAAAATTCAAAAACAAAATCTGCGCACGGTTGACCCCGCCGTTCGCAAACCGACGCTAGTTAAGCGCGCAGCTGATGGTATGTTTCTTGCATCGAAGGTGCAAAAGTGTTGAGGAGGGTCTCTGCGCTTAACCGAGCCCTCCTGAATGGACACTATTCCCATAACATTAACCCTAACCCCTAACGTTGTTGTCATCCTAACCCTAACCCCAACACTAACCCTAATAACCCTAACCCTACTAACACCAACACTTACACTTACACTTACACCAGCACCTACACTTACACTAACACCTACAGTTACACCAACACTTACACTTACACCAGCACCTACACTTACACCAACACTTACACCAACACCTACACTTACACCAACACTAACACTAACACTTACACTTACACTAACACTTACACTAACACTTACACTTACTCTAACCCTAATAACTCTAACCCTAATAAACCTAACCCCTATCCCTATCATTAATAACCCTAACAACCCTAACCCTACTTTTATCAACAGACTGAATGTGTTTTTGTTGGAACTTTGTAAGCAGTTCCATCAAACAAAACAGAACCCAATTGCCTGCATATAAGAGCATGGAGAGCAGAACCCCATACAAACCAGTAAAAGCTACTTCAAGTTCTACTTTTATCAACAAACTGTAAGCAGTGCAGGTCTATTATAATCTTTTCTGTGTGATACGCCTAGTGATTCTTCTACTGTGCACACTACTGGACCCCTTCTTTTCCTCCCATTTACTGTAACAAATATACACATTTTTCCAAAGCTTTGCATTTATTTTATATTCTTATATTTTATTTATCTTATATATCACATTTATTTTATATTCTTATATTTTATTTTCCTGTTTATTGTAACAAATATATACAGTTTCACTAAGCTTTACATTTATTTTATATTCCACTTCCCTGATGCTCTACTAAATCTGCTTTTGAATTGACATAGATAAACAGACACCTTCAGGTACTGACATGGGTTAGCTGGTTGATTGTTTTTCTCTTCTCACAGCTTTCTCCAAGTCCTGGTATATAGCCACCCCCCTTTTCTTGTCTCCTAACATAATTCTAGTGTAAGTTTCCTAGCCCTGTCAAACCTGTTTTCTCGCAGCTTTATCCAAGCCCTGGTTCTTAGCCCCGCCTTCTCATGGTCTCCTAACATAATCTTGTTGTAAGCTTCCCATCCCATCAATCCTGTCTATACCCTCCCACTTCCTCTTGAGAGTTTACTTATTCCTCCCCTGAGCTGTGCCACCATTTTTAAATACTAAAAACCTCTGCCTGACTACACTTAGTTTCTCTCTGTCCCATGGACGTCCCTCAGTAGTGTGCACATCTCTAAGTATCATTTGCGATGTAGAAGATTCAATGGAATCTGTTTCTGTTTAATTTATTTTAAGAGGCTGTGCAGTGGTGTGTGAAAACTTCTGCTATGGTACTTGCTTAAGTGTATAACCCCACCTGTACAATGTCTATGCTGTCTTGAACATTTCCTAATTGAGTGCAGCTGTAGGTTGCTTACTTTAAGGAAGTAATCCCCTTTTACTGATATAAACTTGCTGCATTTTACTGTTTACAGTTTGGAAATACACTGATGTTCATCGTGGTTCACTGTTGCAGTCATTACTGTAGGGTTCTTCCTGCCGGTAGAAGCTCTCGATCGGCCAGAGTCCCAAAGTCTGGATCGGGCGTCAGCTGAGGTCGCTTTTATCCTGATGACAATGCGCCAGAAGGTATAAAGACCCCAGCTGACGCCATTACTCCAGTCTTTCTTGCCATGCAGTTCGCATTTACCGATCGGCAGACTGCTGCTCCTTTTGGGGACATTTTGTATTGGAATACTTTTCTTTCAGATAAGTACCCCATTGGGGAAACCTTTTTTTTTTTCTTGCTCCAGTCTGATGTCAGAAAAAGTTAATAACTGTCTTTCTTGTGGGAAGCAAATACCGCATAAAGATTTTCACTCTTACTGTATACCTTGTTTAGGTCCTGACCACAACGTAGCTGACTGTAGGTTTTGTGCTAAATTTAGCCAACGCACTATTAAACATAGGTACAATTTTGCCTACTCTTTTTTTTGTAAAAGATTTAATTATACTATGTCATCAGATTCCTATCCAGCCTCTGGAGTATATGAGGCACAGGACTAGAGACAGGCCTCCGAGGTTCAAGGTGGATGATTTTATTCAACTTAGTGAGCCAGTTGCCAGTTTGCTGGTCGTCAGTGAGGCGCTTTCGCAGTCCCTGTCATCCGCCACTTTTGAACCGTTTGCCTGTACTGACTCCCGGTGGAGCTGGTGGGGCCTTCAAGATTTCCAGGGAATGGACCTTCGGATATTGTTCCCTCAGTTGGGTCCGGAGCCGCTGTGCAGGCACCGGCTTCTGAGGGAGTTTCCAGGCTTACACAATTTCATTTTAAAGTGGATTCCATTTTAACATCAAAGGTAAAGACAAAGGCTAAGACTCCAGCAAAGACAAAGATGCAAGCTCAGGCCCCTTCTGACCAGGGCCCTAAACCTCAGAGACAGTTGCTCAAAATGGCTGAAGACCTGTTAATTATGATCAGGGGTTCCCATCCCCCTCCTGATAAGAAACTTAAGCTTTTGCCTGATTATGATTCCTCTGATCAGGTTTCCTATTTCTTCTGCTTCTTCCCCTGAGCTGGATTGTTCCTTCCCTCCTTATGATGATTCTGAGGCTGAGGAATCCCTCCCTTCGGCTTCTCCTCCTGAGGATTATTCTTTTGGGGAAACTTTGCATGCCATGAGAGAGCATTTTCTCTGGGGGGAGGGGGCAGGTATTCTCTGAATCCAAGAAAAGGCTCAGTGATTTTCTTCTTCTCCCACAACATAGGCCCCTGGCTATTCCCCCTGTTTTGGACATTGTGGATGATGTTTTTTCAGAGGATTCTCTCTCTCCTGATTCCTTTCCTCCTGCTCCTGTTAAACCGGGCAGGTATTATAGGGTTCCAGATTCTCACAAATTTCTTTTCAAGAATCCTTCAGCTGATCTGGAAACCATTTCTCAGGGCCCTAAAGGTGTCAAGGCAGCCTCTGCGAAGACTCCTCTTCCCTCTGACCGAGAGTCCAGGGCCTTAGAAAGATGGGGCAAAAAAGTATATACTTCTGCTACTTTGTCTGTTAGAGCTTTGAATTGTCAATTTCATATGTTGAAATATCAGCAATACCTTTTGTCTCTGTTAAAAGGCAAGTTGTCAGCTGTTTCTGGTGGTGCAGAAGATAAGGAATTGCAGGATTTATTGCATGCTACTGAACAGGTGGGTAGACATTCCCTGCACTGTGGTTTTGATTCTTTGGAGGCTTCTTGCAGGGCTGCAGCTATGGGGGCAGTTATTAGAAGGCATGCTTGGTTAAAAGAACAAAGTTTACCTGATCATGTTAAGGCAAAACTTCTGGATGCCCCCTTGCAGCACGACGTCTTGTTTGGGGCCAAGGCTGAGGAGGTGTTAAAGAAAATGGAAGACAAAGCCAAATCTATGCAGACAGTTAAAGATTGTCTACAGGTACAACCCCCTATATTTAGCAGGAACTGGCCAGCTAAGCCTTGGTCCTTTCCGAGTTTGGACAGATACCAGAGAGGCAGATATAGGCATTTCAGAGGTAGAGGACAGCCACAGACCCCTTTCAGATGCAGACAGTGGAGTGCCCCTTCTCCCCAGAGTGGGGAAGATAGGTCACAACCTTACAGGAAACAGTCTTTATGACTCTCCCTTTTTGGTTCCAGGAACTCTCCTCCTGGAAGCGCCTTTGGGAGAAAAGAGCTCTCTTTTCCATCGCAATTGGAGCCGTATGACCCATGGCAAATGGGTACTGGACATAGTTTTAAGGGGTTACAAGTTTCATTTCCATACCTTGCCAACACCAAACGGATGGCCAGATCTACCAAAGCATCGATGGGCAGAGGCACAACTACAAGTTCAGTCCCTCATGGCTATGGGGGCCATAGAATTGGTACCAACTCCAGAAATAGGGCAAGGTTTTTACTCAAGACTTTTTCTGGTTCCCAGGAAATAAAACACATGGAGACCAATCCTGGACCTTTCAGTATTAAACACCTTTCTAGATATTCCAAAATTCAAGATGCTCACTCTGCATCAGTTGCTGCCTATGCTGAGCAGAAATGCTTGGATGGTTACTTTGGACTTGAAAGACGCTTACCTGCATATTCCCATAAGGCAAGGGTGCAGAAGGTATCTGAGATTCAAGGCGGGCTCGAAGCATTACCAGTTCTCTGTGCTGCCCTTTGGCTTATCTACTGTGCCCAGGGTCTTTACAAAGTGCCTGGCACCAGTAATGGTGTATTGCAGACTGCAGGGAATTCAAATTTACCCTAATCTGGATGATTCTCTCATTCAAGCGGACAGCAAGGAAACTTTACTTCAGCACCTGGCTTTTGTGCAGCATCTTCTCAGGTGCTTAGGGTTCATGGTGAACCTAATGAAGTCAAACCTGGTGACAACTCAACAGATTACTTTCCTGGGTGCTCTTCTGAGCTCGACAACCCAGATGGCTTACTTGCAACTGCCGGTCTGCAGCCCTCCACCCTAGAGAAAAAAAAAAAAAAAAAAAAAAAAAAAAAAAATTCCATCAGACTCAGACTGCCTTTATCAGCAGTCCCATAGGTACCCAGAGCAACCTGTAGGATACCCAGAAATGACTGCTTCCCTTGCAGTCACTGGATTATATGGCTTCCTTGCAGGTCGGTCACACACTGCTTTGGAAATGTGTTTGCACTTTGGTGTCGTCTCGCTGGCTTTGGTGTTTGTGTTTGCAGGTCGTCGCTTTTTTTTTAGGTAGGTACGTTTTATTAACTTAGACACAGACATAGCCCACATTTCTTTCCTTGATCACATGTAAATCATGGAAGACTGAAAACATAGAGTTAAAACAAGGCAGGACTTCATTCCCTGCCTCTTCTCAGTATAGAAAAGGCTCTGTCTTTTCTCATTAGAGCTGCAGGTGAGACAGGAGATCTTGTTCAATGGTAGCGTTATAGTGTAAGCTTTATAATGAATTAAACAGGGAAAAAAGACTGGATAAAGTGTACAGTCTCTTGTTTACGCTGTTTATAGAAAAATATGCTTTATTAACTAAGATCCACTGTTGCTGATGTAGAACTCTTATGATCGTGTGTTATATAGAGCCCATTATGTTTTGTATGTTTGCCAGGATAATGGAGAACAGTGAGTGCTGCTTTATTTTTGCTCATCCTAATAATATTCTAAGTTCCTCATAACATTGCAGTGTTGTACCCACCATCAAGAATTTCTAGGACTGCTAAATAAAATGTCTGACGTTGATCACAGCCAAAGCCAGCAACACTATGATACCCTGCCTCGATTTCTAAATGACACATGTAAGTTGATACTTGGGAGTGTGCCTGCCTCACACTTTGAACATTCCAGAATAATTTATAAGTTAGACAAAATAAAATTGTGCTAAGCCTTTGAAAACTTAATTTAGAATATAATAGGTTTTGTTGATAACTTTTATTTAAAAATGGCACCTCAGCCACAAGCCTTCCAGGAAGTGACACTTGAGTTTTAAATAGTTTTCCATAAAGCCTGACAATTTTATTTTATTGTATTAGTAGTAGTTTGAGTTTTAGACTAAGCATTCAGAAGTATGTGAGCTGCACAATGAGTGAGTATGAGTGTATGATGGGAATTAATGAGAGAAGTGAATGGATGAGTGAGTGTGTGTGCAAGGTGATTGAGGGAGCCAGTGGGGAGAATGAGTGAGTGACTAAAAGAAGTGAGTGAGGGTGAAAATGGGTGAGTGAGTGAAGAGGAGAACTAAAGAGTTATGAGCAAGCTTTTTCTATTGAGATTTGAAATTTTGAAATATTGTTTTATGGCACAAATCCTTCCAGAAATGCTTGATGTATTTAAAGGAAACCAATGTAATGTAAAAAGCTGTTGAAGAAAGATACCTAAGAACAATATATACTTACCACTTCTTAAATGGGTTAGAAATGGAAATGTCAGACCGATCAAATTGTTCTTTCTTTGAGTTACCAAAGCAGTGGACATAGGAGGGGCTGAGTATGTGTACTACTACTACTAAGTTTTTAACAATACTTTCAAAGTCTCACATCTGCATGATCGAGAAGGGAGTCCTAATGCAATTATTCTGTACTAACAGGAGGTCCTACCATACTGTGAAACTCTCTATAACTGGTATTCTTTGTTTTGTACCTTATACAGTATTAATGTTGATTCTTTGTTTTTTTTTATATGATGTAATGATGGTATGACAAAAAGGGTCCCATGAGGTCCAGTCTAGATTATCAAATTGAAATAAGTGAGTGAATGGAAAAATAATAGTCAATATGCTAATAAATTAGACAAGTTGGAACTTGATCCCTAGGTGATATAAATTTAAGCAGCTGCCTAAATTGCAGGATAGATGTGGTTGGTATGGAAGATGCAATGTAAGGGATGTCAAGACATTTGATCATTTAGAAGAATGGTTAAGTACCTGCTCATATTCATACAAAATGTAAGATGTGACTATCTGACAACCCTAAAGTGAGCAGGTATTCTGGGATAACCTAGTAAGAACAATATATATGGACTAGCTGCTGCTTCCTTGAATGGCAGACATTTGAGCTTCAGATTTTATACCCCTCAGAAAAGTCATACTAATGCAAGACCTACTATTTTATTAACTTTCTACATTTGTAACAGCAATATTTAAAATTGTCCTTATTTTGGGCCTTTGTACTACTATTATTTATGGCTTTGTCATACTCTCAACCTCAGAGCAAGAAATCTGGACAAATGTGTCAGGACCATCACCGTCATTGTGACATACTTGTATCCCAGTCCCCCATGTAGTGATTTTGGATGTCCAAAAAAAGCAAGGGCAGCAGTTATGCAGTGTAAGTTGATTTATGCTTCTTATTA
Organism: Protopterus annectens; assembly: GCF_019279795.1. Lineage (NCBI taxonomy): Eukaryota > Metazoa > Chordata > Ceratodontiformes > Protopteridae > Protopterus > Protopterus annectens. Next base: position 1,803,925,274 of record NC_056744.1, read on the forward strand.
TTCAGAAAATGCATGTTGTTGGATGCATGTTGCTTGATACTTTTATAAAACTGAATATAAATTATAATTAGAAATGCAGTGCAATGAGAAGTGCAGTGGTTTGAGTTGAGTGCTGCTTGTTTTTTTTTTATACTTTATAGTGACTGGCATTCCAGCAATGTATTTAAAAAGTAATTTATTTTTTCATGCCTCAACACCTTTGTTTCCATCTAGATATTAAGTAAGCTTCCATGATGTAGCCAATGCATTGCTTGGAGTCTCATGATTATGGTTTGGCACCAAGGGTAGTGTATTTAAAGTCCCAGTTTTGTGGTTTTGAGCATAGAGTCACCAGCCGCCACTGCTTACTTGACACCTGACAAAAGAGTGCAACTGGCTTCTTCTTTCAAAAATCTGGCCTCGATGAATCAGCTGACTGCAAGAAAAATTCTGCAGGCTTTGGGTTACATGGCGTCCTGCATTCTGTTGATTCCATATGCAAGGCTGCATATGAGGAAAGTACAGTGGTACCTCAAGAGTGTTTGGTCTCAGCATTGCCACAGTTTGGAAACAGTGATCACAATTTTGCCTTGTCTCAAGTGAGAATTCCTTTGGTGGGCTGAGGCCTGTCTCCGGAATGAGGAGAAGCCTTTTTGTCCCACTCCGGCCAATCAAGTCCTAACAATGGATGCCTCGGATTATGCATGGGGAGCCCACATGCAAGGGAGATGTCTTCAGGGTGCTTGGACAAAGGACCAGCTGCACCTGTACATAAATTTGAAAGAGATGCTAGCCGTACAGCATGCCCTGACAGCCTTCAAGGACCTCATCCTACCGGGGCAATTACTGATAAAGACAGACAACACTGCAGTGATGTGGTACATAAACAAGCAAGGAGGCTCTCGCTCTTACCCTCTATGCAGATTGGCCATGACCCTGTGGAACACAGCACTGGCTACAAGGTGGATTTACAGGCTCAATTCCTGCCAGGAAAAGACAACACTCTGGCAGATGGTCTGAGCAGACACCTTTCAGATCCACACGAATGGATGTTGGATGTTCGGATATTCAAAATGATAACAAAGGCATGGAGGTGCCCGGACATAGATCTTTTTGCATCTCCCCAAAACCATCAACTTCAGACATTTTGCACGAGGTCTTACCACAGCTTGGCATGGAAAGTGGATGCCCTCTCATTCAGTTGGAAGCACCTCTCAGTTTATGCATTTCCTCCATTGCCTCTTCTACCATGGGTCCCTCTCAAAATCAAACAGGACAGGCCGCGAATGATTTTGTTGGCTCCCAACTGGCCTCGGCAATTCTGGTATTCCACCCTGATGAACCTTGCTCAGGGTCCAACCTGGATTCTGCCATAAATTCCGCATCTGCTGTCTCAACAAAGGGGCCGGATCCTGCACAGCCATATCAAGACTTTAAATCTAGCAGCCTGGCTGATCCAGGGTCTTTAAACAGTCCTACCCTTACTAGGCAGGTTATGGACGTGCTCCTTGAAGCTAGGAGGCCAAGCACCAGGAAATCTTATGAAGGTAAATGGAAAAGATTTTGCTCCTGGAATCAGGCCCAAGGTGTCACTTCTGTAGTTCCTAACATTCCTCTGATTTTACAATATCTAACAGAGATGTTAAATAAGGGTCTATCTTTTTCATCTATCAAAATTCATGCTTCTGCTATTTCTGCACACTACAATACGGATACTCCTATTTTTTCTCATCCGTTACTTAAACAATTTCTCAGAGGTGCAAAGAATATAAGGCCTCCGGTGAGAGCACCAGTTCCTGCTTGGGATCTCAACTTTGTTTTGGATAAGTTAACTTTGTCTCCTTTTGAACCTGCAGCCTCCACAGATTTAAAGTTTTTGTCTTGGAAAACTGCTTTTCTTTTAGCTATTACCTCTGCCAGGAGAGTTTCGGAATTACAAGCACTCATGGCTGTGGAACCCTTTCTTATTTTTCATCAGGACAGAGTTTCCCTGAGGACTAATCCCACCTTTCTACCTAAGGTGGTTTCGAAAGTGGCCCTGAATCAAGCTATTCATTTACCTACTTTCTATCCTAATCCTCAAAGTGAGGAGGAGAGGATTTTACATTCTTTAGACTTACACAGGCAGCTTCATTTTTACCTGAACAGGACCAAGATTTTCAGGAAATCTGACCAGTTATTTGTGGCTTTTGCTCCTATTTCTCAAGGAAAAGCAATCACTAAGCAAACTATTTCTAAGTGGATTTCCCACTGCATTAAGTTCTGTTATTCTCATCATGGCAAACCAGTTCCAGTTAATGTTAGAACACATTCTACCAGAGCTACTGCTACTTCCGCTGCCTTTCTTAATGGTGTTCCTACCATGGACATCTTGGAGGCTGCTACTTGGAGTTCTGTGCATACTTTCTCTAAGCACTACAACCTCCCTCTCCTTTCTAAATCCAGGGCAGGCTTTGCCTCTGCAGTTTTGCAGGGTCTTGTAGCCACCCCTTCTGTTCCTTCACCAGCCACCCTTTCTTAAGCTTTGGGATTCAACCCTACAGTAATGACTCCAACAGTGAACCACGATGAACATAGTACAGTTGTATACTCTTACCATAAATGTAGATGTTCGAGTGAGTTCACTGTTGCAGTCTGGGTTACCCTCCCTCCTATCCCCTCTTTTGTTATTCTTTCATACTGTCTGTGTTTCCTTTGCACTCCTCTTTTTCTGAGGTTTATTTGCTGGAGACACTTGGGTGTCTTATGTGTTCTGTTTGTTTTTGGGCACCTGACTTCTGGGGCAAGAAAAACTGGAGTAATGGCATCAGCTGGGGTCTTTATACCTTCTGGTGCATTGTCATCAGGATAAAAGCAACCTCAGCTGACGCCCGATCCAGACTTTGGGACTCTGGCTGATTGAGAGCTTCTACAGGCAGGAAGAACCCTACAGTAATGACTGCAACAGTGAACTCACTCGAACATCTACATTTATGGTAAGAGTACACAACTGTACTTTTCAACTTGAACTTACTAGAACACCTTGCTCTCACTGTTTGTAAATTAAGTGTACAGCTTTACCTATAAAATATCTATATTGTCTTGGTCATTTCCTATTTAGTGTGCAGCTGTAGGTTTAATTACTTTAAGGAAGTAATGAACTTTTACTGTTAAACTTGCTGCAATTTACTGTTTACAATTTGGAAATGCACTGTTTCAGATGGACTTAGTCTGATATTGTTAAAAAGGTTACTAGAATACATTGCTGCTATTGCTTTTAAATTGGTACTGAGTGCTCTCATCGGTATTCAGTCACTGTGCTGTTTCAACCTGTATTAGATTTTACTACTTATCTTATTTTGAGTGTCTATTCTTTTTCTGTCTCCTGTGGAAACTGAGTGATTTTACTGTAATTTTATGTCCTGCCACCATGTTGCTCAGTTCTGTTGGCATGCATTACTAAGTAGCAACAAATAGCTGGAAAAGTGTACTGGCAATGAATTACTCTGCATTCTATGAAATTAAGGTAGCAATAGACTGAATTTCATATTACTGAACAGGGTGACTTTCTTATTAATTATCACTGCTTGTTCCTTAACTAATTTTTTTGATAAAGTACTGCTTAGCTGAGCTACTTAAATTGTGGTATTTCCTTGTTTGTCTCTTATTTCCACTTATTAACATCACCTACCCCCTTTTCTGGCTTAATATTAACATCTCACTCTCTCTCTCTCTCTCCTCTTAAAGTCCCTTAAACACATTCAAAGGTCCAAAAACAAAACAAAAAAAAAAACCTGAAGCAACTCCCTTGTATACAAGAACATGGAGAGTGGAACCCTGTACAAATCAGTAAAAACTACAGCAAGTTCTACTTTTAGCAACAGACTGTGAGCAGCATAGGCCTATTATAATCTCTCTGTGGTAATCCTACTGATTATTCTGCTGTGCACACTACTGCCCCACTTTTTCTCCCAATTACTGTAACAAATATATCATTTTTTGAAAAGCTCTGCTCTGAAACAACCCTGCAAAACAGCCCTGATTCTGCATGATCTGATTTGGCTGGTTCACACAGCCTTAGGCCACGCCTTTCCAAGATGGCGGCTGCTTTGGCTGTGAGTGCTGCATCAGCAGCTTCTGCTGTTTCTGCTTCTACTGCTATTATTTCTGCTTCTCTGACTACTAAACCTGTGGGACATTGTACATCAGTGTCTGGAGAAACACTTATTGGTGTGCAAAATGGAAATGGAGTTGAGGAAAGTTTGTTTACTTTACAGGATGCACATGTTGCTAATGCTCTTATATGGAGTGAAGATATTGCTGATTTCCCACCTCCTGCCGGCTCTTTGGCTGCTGGAGTATTGCTGGCTACTTTGGGGGCTTCTGCCTCTATCAGTGGGTCGCCTCAACACAAGGAGATACAATTTCTGGCGGTGTTGCTGTTCATGGCACCAAAAAGTTTAAACTTGCTGCTGCAGCTGCTTCTACTGCCTCTGGGACTCTTGTTGCTCCCCCCGCCCCAGATTTTCCTCTGTTGCTGGAAGCGAGACTGGTGCTTCTGGGCCTCCTACTCCTTTGACTGCTTCTATGGGGACAGTTTCTTCAGCTGTGGCTGAAGCTATGGATTACTCTAGGCATTCTTTTGCTGCTGCTGTTGGACAGCCTTCCCGTTTTCAACAGAGGCCATATGTCAGCATAAAAATGGTAGGTGATGTTCCTTTTAGACTTGCAGCATTTGCGGGATGGGGTTTTAGCTCTAGCTGGTGTGTCCTTAATGGATTTGAGCCTCATGTTGATATCTATTTTGCTACTTCAAATGTGGCACTTAATTTCTCCTCTGTTTTTATGGCAAACAAAGATAGAACACCATGGAAATTGTACTGTATTTCAGACTTAGATGTTCGACTGAAAAGATAGGTTCGGTTAAACTTTTGAACTATTTACATTTCAAAGAGTGATATAAAGACTTATCTACTGAAGTTTTGCTCCGCAGTTCATTCTGTCACTAAAACTTCCTCAAAGATTTTGCCAGGAGTTTGGGATTGGGGTTGGGAGGCATGGGTGACTATGACTGCTACTTCGGAAGGTATTCAGCACATACCAGGGGTGTGTTTTGTATCAGGGCAGAGGGGCATGGTCCATTATGTGGGGCAGCCATGATTTTGGTATTACTGCGGAGATTTTTCCATGTGGTTTCTGCCTGTCCATTAAAGAAGTGCTCACGGTGTGGTTCGTCTTCCCACTTTACCAGGGCCTGTCCTCATCACTGCTCACAGTGTGTGGCCCACATCACTGGAATAATTGTTCCCTGGTGTTTCCCATGGCTGTTTCAACTTCTGCTGCTCCAGTTGCCTCTTCGCCAGTGGTCATTCTGGGAGTCGGTTCAGTGGAGCCCACCGCATCGAGTACTGCTTCTTCTGCAGGTGTATTGCATGTTATGCCTCTTGCTCCTGCTTCATTGTCTTCAGCAGCTGTTCCACTGGAGGAGCCTTCTGTTGCATCCCAGGTTTCTTCTGCAGAATCCTCCTTGCCTCCTAGGCCTGGTCAGCCTCCTGCTTCTACCGTGGATGTTGTTACTTCTCGGGCTGTCGATGTGGACGCTGCTTCCAGTTGTGATGTTGCAGTTAGTGCCTCCTTTTCTCATGCTGATATTGAGCAGCCCATTCCTGCGAAACTCCTGGATTGGATATTACAGCCCATATCTTCCGATCAAGAGTTGTTGGATGGTGAGGAGTGAAAAATGTATTTTAATTCACGTGCTCTGCTCCTATGCCTGCTGGATCCAAAGTCTTTTTAAGACACACAGTCTTGCTATTTACTGCTGAATCAGAGACACATAGCTTTGCATGACTCCATCTGTAGTCTGTTTAAAGCACCAAGCCTTTCAAATTACACACCAATAAAGAAATATATTTTGCAGCTATAAGCACAGTTACAGATAACTTATTTTATAACAAACGACACGTACTATTTCTGTCAGATTGTAGCATATATTTACAAAGTTTTCCTTCATTACAGATATGAATAATGAAATACAAAATACCTCTCTCTGTCCTTCTCTCTCATAACTGAACTACTATAATTGCTATATAGAGAGCTAGTCATGCACTGAGATTGTTATTTCCTCTTGGTATGTTTTTCTGGCCTTCTGTGGGAAGCCACATCTATTGTCCTGTCAGCAGTTCTGCTGATGTGAAAATGCACAAATGCAACAGAAGAATGAAAGGAAATGTCTGTTCTGTTCCTACTGGAAAAAACATTACGTATTGCTGAGTTTATAAAAAAAGGATGTCTGTTAATAGATATTTGTTCTGCAAACATGAGAAAATCATTACTTTCCAATATTGCTTTGTTAGGCTTTTTCTTTTTGATGCTGTGAAGAGAAGCCTGTCTGTTATACATATAGTATGAATGCACATTTTAAACTCTATACATATATTCAAGCAAACCTTTTCTTTTAGCATATTTACAACAGAATTTATTTCAGCCTTATATTCATAATATCTAACAATTCCCTCTGTTTTTAAACATTAAGAAACAAAACATTTAGTCTTTTTTTGATACAAGTCAAAATGCAATTTTACATAGTTAATACAATGATATTAAGTATTACTACCAAAATTAATATATTTAACAACTTTTTCTTTTGCAGACCACTCTGTGAAAATATTTAATCAGTTATGAGCTGTGTCTGCTTTAATTTTATTTTTAATTTGATTAATTTATTCTTTGGCAATCACAGAATTTAATGTATGACTTAGAACTGTTCCATTAACTCTTTGCAACTGTTGAATTAACTATAAGAGACAAGAACTATGTGCTACTGCAAGCATTTATACACTGCTGAAAATATACAGTTTCAATGTCATTTTAACCATAACATTTCTAAACTGCCTATACACTTTAGTTGACAGTGAAGTATACACTGAAGAATGCTATTTACATATTAGTCCATTAAATGTATAAATACAATATTTAATTTTCCTTTAACTGAGGTAACCAATACTAGTACAGATAAAATGATGGTCCAAAAACCAGTAATAAGACTCCAACTTAAAACTAGTGATATTACAACTTGACAAATTACTTTTGAACTTATTACAATGTATCCTGTACAGTATGTATTTACACAGACTGTTTGCTATTTATGCATTTCAATCTAGTAGCTATTCTGGACCCATTTTTTCTACACATATTCATTGCTAGACATTAATTTCATTTGTACTGAATTCTTCTGCATTTGTACATACAAAGACTATAAAGTACATTTACCCCGGGATTCATGAATCTCGGCGCAAGGCCGGTGTAAGGCTTGCACCGGCAGTGCAGTGTATAATCGGCGTAGTAGTGCCATATGCATAGTAATGAGTGCACGCCGCAACCACAGACACGTGCAGAGGGCACGTGAGTGAGCCAAAGTAGGATGCGGCCGTAGGCATGGCCAAGCTGGCAGGCAATGAGCAACCTAAAGTGCTGACTTCCACAGGCCACCTGTAATAGTAACCGCACCAGCCAGGGTCCGTGGATAATGAAACGTACGCAGAGTATGCAACATAGTACCCGTCCACACAAAACGGAGAACCAAACATTAACCCACAAAGTCCAAATTGTACCCGTCCAAGGAACAAAGGATACGTGTAATACCGTGTACGTCATGCAATGCACTGTCAGTGGGCATACCCAGTGAAGGTGTACCGCAGCATGTCAGTGCACCGCACCTACACAGAACTAGCCACATGGGCACAGTCACCAGCAGTAGTGAGAGTACACAGCTGGGTAGCCGTGTTGATATAACAACAAGAAGGAAACCAGATACCCTAAACACAGATAAACATGTGCATAGCAACATGTACTACACCCAGCAACGTGCCCGTCGCATACACATAGGACGGCGTATGCCTAAGCGAAATATCCAGAAGCAGAACCCATGCATGCAAATGTAATACACAACAGCCCCGTCATAGCATGTAACACGCACCCATGTACGACCGTGCACCCAACCCAGCCAGCAGTCTTGCGCAGCTGCACACCTACACACAACGGGTATACTTGAAATGTAGTAAGGAGTACTGTCCTAGGCAGTGCCACGCGGGCAAATATGTACCCCACATGTTAACATCCCACCTCAGGTACAGATATCCAAATGGCTGCATGTGAATGTGTCGGCAGAATGTGTACATCCCGCATGTGGTATGGACCTGTCGAAACCCCATAGGCGTGCACATGCCACGGTGCCCATAACTGTACACATCTGGACAAGGCAGTATGTTCAGCCACCGTACTGATGATTAGCTATGCAGACATGTCAAACACAACACATACGGCGGAACATCTGCCCACCAAGCAGGACGCCCCAACAGGGTGCCACATGCACAGAAGGTGAAGGTGGGACATCTCACGTTGAGAATAGCATTGCCGGATGGCCAAACACCCACAGCCAACGCAAAGGATGAAATAACATGTATATGCCTGGATGAATGGGTATGTCATAGCATGGGAATAGGCCAAGCTATCCAACATAATAGCCATGCATACCAGATACAAACTGCCAGTAACACGCAGTAGTAATGCAGGAAGGCATACATGATTGTGGGAATAGCACAGGACATCAGGCATGTGCCAAGTGTTGACGCATGACACAAATGTCCAGGATGAGGCTCCCCGCAAAGAGGAACATGTGCCAACCCCACCCCCCACAGATGTACCGGCAGTGGAAACACATCCCAAACACACACCAACACTAACGTCCATCCCACGACAGCAATGGAGGCAGGTCAAAGACCACCATGACGCGTGCACAAACAGAGACACGTGTAACCGTTGCCCTAACAACCCCCCACAGGCCAACGAATGATAGTATGGACATGTAATGCTGCGAAGGATGTGTGGTAGTCCTCAGTATCACAGAGGTAGGTACACAGATACACTGTAATCAACCGTGACGTATGTGCTCCGTACACAGCATACCTGCATGTAATACACAGTTCAATCATGTGCCACAGAAATATACACATACAAATGAGGATAGGGGATAGACAAGTGTGAATGGGACAAACTATGAACATAGGTTCATAGGTCCATAGGTACATAGTAGGCTATCTGCCCAAGGGCAGCTACAACCCTAACCCATAGCTATGTTGCCTTTGCCAACCCTCCAGTCCAAAGATAACAATGCCTATTATACTGCTGTACCTCTGTCAAGCAGTGACAATGAAGTAATCCCTGGGGTATATCTGCAATCCCCCATTCATTGGTCAAGATCCCCCTCGAACAAGGCCAGCGAGGCGCTCTGCCTCACATGTACTGGGATGTTGTTCCACAGCATAGTGAGTGTCTGGGTGATGAATCTGTCCCTCCAACACATCCCATTAATGACCATGTCAAGGTTCACGTCACCCGCCCCTGTGGTTCTGAGGGATGTAGATCCATTAGGTGAAGCAGAGTCATCAAATATGGTTCGACATGGCCTTGTATGTCAGGCACAGGTCACCACTGAGCAAGTGGTATGTGACTGAATGGAGCAGGAGTCCTTTCAGTCGGGCAGCATAACACAAATTCCTGACACCCTGCATCCGTCTGACGATGAACCTATGGGGCCTTCCCAGCTGCTGCAGGTGTCGGGTCAGATATCCCCCGAATGGGGCAATGTACTCAATCATAGGTCTAAGGAATGATGAGTACAAGGAGACGATGACCTCCCCCGATCTAGATGTGAATCCCTGCACCATCAGGTGTGCAATGTAGAAGGTCTACCTAACTACGTTAGCAACGTGTGTGTCGAATGAATGGTGACTGACAACCTTGGTCCCCAGATCCCTGGTAACTCCCTCTGTGCTCAGTGGATTGCCACCTATATGGCAGCAAGGGGTAACCATGTTCTTCCCGAAGGGTATGACAATGCATTTCCCAGCATTTAGCTGTAGGCCATGTCCCTGGCACCAGATATCCATATCTGTGAGGCCCTTCTGAAGGATATCTGTGTCAGATGTCCGTCCCACTACGGCACCCAGTTTGCAGTCATCTGCAAACATTGTCAGCCATAACCCCCCTGTGATTGCTTGTACTTTGGAAATGAAGATGCAGAAAAAGAGTGGACCCAGGACTGAGCCCCGTGGGACACCGCCTGTGACCGGCTGTGAGTCTGACACGGTGCCAGCAACTATGACCATGTGGGTTGTGTCACCTAGCCAGTTTGCAACCCATCCTGCGATGTACGGGTCACATCCAAGCCGATGGGTTTATCAATGATACCTGAGGGGGGTATTGTGTTGAAGGCCTTTGCCAGGTCAAGGTAGGCTGTATGGACTGCCCGACCCTCATCAATGGCCTCGGTGACTGTTCCTAAAACATCAACCAAGTTTTAAATGCATGATCTGCCTTTGACCAAGCCAAACTGGGTTGGATGCAAAGCATGCAAGTCCCCTATGTCGTCATCTATGAGTTCCATTATGATCCTTCCCCATGGCTCTGCAGATAAGGCTTGTCAAGCTAATGGGACGGTAATTACCAGGGTCAGTGGAGGCACTGCCCCTGTGAAGTGGGACTACAGTCGGCGTGCGCCACAACTTGGGTACGTTATCTGAGGTGAGGCTAAGATGAAGCAGCCATCCTAACTGTGGGTCTAATCCCTCAATGAGTTCGTGGAGTACACAGCCGGGACACCAACTTGTCCCATGGATGCTGTGTTCACTGCCTTGGGGAGAGCATGTCCCACCTGTGCATTACAGAAGTGTCGGGGGCCACAATCCTCTGGTACAGACACCTCTCCATGTGGGGGGGGTGGGGGGAAATGTTTGCACAGAACCTGTCAGCCAGTATGTCGGCAATGTGTGTATGTTCAGTAAATGTCACATCATCCTGAACCCAGTCCGAGCATATCTGGGAGTGTCCTCCCAGGTGTCCAACATAGCTAAAGAAGGCCGTATGATTGTCCGTCGAGTCCTTGGTGATATATCTGTCGGATGTGCCCTGGATGATGTCATGACAGCTTGTAGTTCTTCACATATAATGAACAAGGGTGTCATACCTTACAAGAATTCTGCTCTGTTTTGTAGTAGCTACCTCCTTTCGTTGTAGAGCTTGTGTATGGCTGGGGTACACCAGACTGGATGCTTGGCATTGGTACAAAGACTCACAGTTGTGTAAGGGATTGCCTGATCCATGCAGTCCTGTAGGTGCTGGTAGAAGGCATATGTAAGTGATTCAGTGGCTTGAGTAATGTTTACCACTGGCTCAGGGGCCTTAAAGGAGACCACACTAGTGTTTAGAAGTGTGAAGTCGGCTTCTGAGAAAGCCATAAGTATGGTAACCGGCACCACCCACAGCATCGTATGCCAATAGCAGAAGCTATTGTCCAAATAACATATTATCAGTTTGATTATGAAATTATTCATTATTATTTATTCAGTTATTTGTTTTAGCTACTTACACTCGGAAATGCCCGGTAAGACCGGGCGAAAGTGCTCGTGATCTACTTGTTTTGGTGGTGTTATCTTGACAATAAAGTGGCGATTCTTTCCTATTGGGATTTCTGAGGATGATTTAAAGCAATTGCTAACCTGCATCTTTGGAGGTACACCATTTGGTTTCAGTTCTGAATAACCTGGTTTTCGTAACATTACATAATATGGGTAGTCAAACAGACATCCGCGACTGGGGAACATACAGCAGCAGTCAAACCCACTGGCCAGATGGACACAGTCCAACAAGTTCTACACTTTACATATGAACATTGGTGTCCATTGTAGGACCCCAAAAATTGATCCGTACGCTATATCATCCAGCTGCTACCGTTCCACCCAGAAGAAGCGACAGCCATGACTATGGCACAGCTAGACATATGCACCACCAGCGTGTTTAAGGTTGATGACAAGTGTCCATGAAATGCAAGACATATGAACAGAAATCCCCAGATTTTCGAGTCCATAGAAGTGCGTCCACATCCCAGTCCCGCACACATGAAGGATGTGTAATGGGTACCATCGAGGGTTGCAGCCATGGGATCCTGGGTATGCAGAAATGTGGCTCTGTGTTGTTTGCCAGAAAATCCGTTGTCCCGCCCCATGGGAGGGATGTTGGTATAGCACATGCCTTACTCCCCACTAATAATGCAAAGCATCCACCGGATAATGCTAAATGCAGGTGTGAAATGTGTACAGCCCTATACCAGTGTCCAGTAGGCAAGTCCCATGGATGGACAAGTGTACGACCAAGATGGCACCCATAACTGCAGACCTGGTGGAATTACACAGCTGCAGTCAGGCATAACACAGGAAATACAGATAGGGACTACAGTAGACACTCCCCATACAAGGTTAGACCGCTGTGCGAATACCAGCGTACACAGCACTCAATCTGCCAGCACCAAAATGGGGATCACTCGCTGCCATACTGCGGAACAAATGGGCGACCTGTGGAACACATACTAATGGCACACCAACAACGTCAACTAGGAAGGTCAGTCAAAACCACCGGCCAGATGGACACAGTCCAACAAGTTCTACACTTTACACATGCACATTGGTGTCCATTGTAGAACCCAAAAATTGATTACTATGGAATGTCATACAGCTGTTATCGTTCTACCAGAAGAAGCGACAGCCGTGACTATGGCACAGCTAGACATATGCACCACCAGCATGTTTAAGGTTGATGACATGTGTCCATGAAATGCAGGACATATGGACAGAAATCCCCAGAGTCCTGAGTCCATAGAAGTGCGTCCACATCCCAGTCCCGCACACATGAAGGATGTGTAATGGGTACCATCGAGGGTTGCAGCCATGGGATCCTGGGTATGCAGAAATGGGGCTCAGTGTTGTTTGGCAGATAATCCGTTGTCCCGCCCCGTGGGAGGGATGTGGGTAGAGCACATGCCTTACTCCCCACTAATAATGCAAATCATCCACCGGAGAATGCTAAATGCAGCTGTGAAATGTGTACAGCCCTATATCAGTGTCCAGTAGGCAATTCCCATGGATGGACAAACGTACGACCAAGATGGCACCCATAACTGCAAAGCTGGTGGAATTACACAGCTGCAGTAAGGCATAACACAGGAAATACAGATAGGGACTACAGTAGACACTCCCCATACAAAGTCAGACCGCCGCCGTCTGGATACCGGCGTACACAGCACTCAATCTGCCAGCAAGAAAATGGGGATCACTCGCGTCCATACTGCGGAACAAATGGGCGACCTGCGGAATACATACTAATGGCACACCAACAACGTCAACTAGGAAGGTCATAGGATCTGTAAACTATGGCGTCCCCACTTATAAAGAACATCCTTCAATGAATTAATAGGATCTACATGTTTTGGTGGTGTTACTCTGACAAGACAGTGGTGGATATTTCCTATTGAGACTACTGAGGATTAGTTAAAGCAGTTGCTAACCTGCATCATTACATTAACACCATTTGGGTTCATTTTAGAATAATCTGGTTTTTCGTAGCACTACATAATATGGGTAGTCAAACAGACATCCGCGATTGGGGAACATACAGCAGCAGTCAAAACCACTGGCCAGATGGACACAGTCCAACAAGGTCTACACTTTACATATGCACATTGGTGTCCATTGTAGGACCCAAAAATTGATCCTTATGGAATACCATTCAGCTGCTATCGTACTACCAGAAGAAGCGATAGCCATGACTACAGCACAGCTAGACATATGCACCACCAGCATGTTTAAGGTTGATGACAAGTGTCCATGAAATGCAGGACATATGAACAGAAATCCCCAGATTGACGAGTCCATAGAGGTGCGTCCACATCCCATTCCCGCACACCTGATGGATGTGTAATGGGTACCGTCGAGGGTTGCAGCCATGGGATCGTGGGTATGCAGAAATGGGGCTCGGTGTTGATTGGCAGATAATCCATTGTCCCGCCCCGTGGGAGGGATGTGGGTATAGCACATGCCTTACTCCCCACTAATAATGCAAATCATCCACTGGAGAATGCTAAATGCAGCTGTGAAATGAGTACAGCCCTATACCAGTGTCCAGTAGGCAATTCCCATGGATGGACAAACGTACGACCAAGATGGCACCCATAACTGCAAACCTGGTGGAATTACACAGCTGCAGTAAGGCATAACACAGGAAATACAGATAGGGACTACAGTACACACTCCCCATACAAAGTCAGACTGCCGTAATACCGCGTACACAGCACTCAATCTGCCAGCAAGAAAATGGGGATCACTCGCTTCCATACTGCGGAACAAATGGGCGACCTGCAGAACACATAACTAATGGCACACCAACAACATCTACTAGGAAGGTCATAGGATGTTTAAACTTTGGCGTTCCCACTTATAAAGAACATCCTTCAATGAATTAATAGGATCTACATGTTTTGGTTGTGTTATTTTGACAATACAGAGGCGGAAATTTCCTAATGGGACATCTGAGGATTAGTTAAAGCATTTATTAGCCTGCATCATTGGATTTACACCATTTGGGTTCAGTTTAGAAAATCCTGGTTTACGTAGCACCACATAATATGGGTAGTCAAACAGACATCCGTGATTGGGGAACATACAGCAGCAGTCAAACCCACTGGCCAGATGGACACAGTCCAACAAGTTCTACACTTTATATGCACATTGTGTCCATTGTAGGACCCCAAAATGTAACCCTATGCAATAGCTACGAGATGGGGCGCCGGCGCTGAAGGAGTAACAGCCATGACTACGGCACAGCTAGACATATGCACCACCAGCGTGTTTAAGGTTGATGACAAGTGTCCATGAAATGCAGGACATATGAGCAGAAATCCCCAGATGGTCGAGTCCATAGAAGTGCGTCCACATCCCAGTCCCGCATGAAGGATGTGTAATGGGTACCATCGAGGGCTGCAGCCATGGGATCGTGGGTATGCAGAAATGGGGCTCGGTGTTGTTTGGCAGATAATCCATTGTCCCACCCCGTGGGAGGATGGTATAGCACATGCCTTACTCCCCACCAATAATGCAAATCATCCACCGAAGAATGCTAAATGCAGCTGTGAAATGAGTACAGCCCTATACCAGTGTCCAGTAGGCAATTCCCATGGATGGACAAACATACGACCAAGATGGCACCCATAACTGCAAACCTGGTGGAATTACACAGCTGCAGTAAGGCATAACACAGGAAATACAGATAGGGACTACAGTACACACTCCCCATACAAAGTCAGACCGCCCGTCTGCCGAGCGTGCCACAGCACTCAATCTGCCAGCACCAAAATGGGGATCACTCGCTTCCATACCGTGGAACAAATGGGCGACCTGTGGAACACATACCTATGGCACAATAACAACTTCAGCTAGGAAGGTCATAGGATGGTAAAACTATGGCGTTCCCACTTATAAAGAACATCCTTCAGTGAATTAATAGGATTAATGTCAATTGACCATGGAATACACCTAATCAACATCAAAGAACCACTGGCACCTTATGGCACACAATCCAAAACACACATAGGTAGATGAAACAGTCAACGTAGACATTGTCCAGGACAGGTCACAAATGGTATACAAAGGTTCCTTCATAGACATGTAAGCGCTTTCACCCATAGGCTCCATCAGACTTACACATAACATAAAAGCATCCAGGCTTTAAATATCCCCCCTTACACTTTCATTGGTTAATTTGCAAATGTCAGCAAACAATGAACATGTAACCACAGCATATAAAGCACAGACGCAATGTTAACTACACACACATATATTAACATCTCCAAAAACATCCTATTAACACATGTATTATATGATATTGTACTATGCCTAATACTCATCAATCAAAGATCTAACAATATATATAGAAGATATGCATATCATATCAATGTAATACAGTGGTAAACAACTGAAAGAGTGGACTAATGTGTGTTAACTGTATATCTGTACCTAAACTACATTCCTGTTACGGGGGTTTAAACCTGCTTCTCAAAGAGGCTTCATCAGTGTTTCATCAGTCCAGCCCTGGTGTGTGGTCAACCCTCCACCTAATAATCCATCTAAATCCGCATTCTAAAGCATAGTTGATGAGGTCCCCCCCTCTGGTATTATAACCTAGCCTTAGAAAACACTGAATGAAGATGTATGCCTTGTGATGTGCTCATAGCCGTAGGCATACCGCCAATCCTGCGGCGGCTGCCTGGGGGCGCCGCTAGTAGGAACCACCTGTCTAGTGGGTATGTCATGTAGGTATACCAGGATGGGGGCACCATGTGTTGTGGTGGTGGGCACCATGGAGCCCTATAGCCTGGGCAGCGGTCGATCTAAGGCCGCTGCCGAGGGGAGGGGTAGTACGGTCTGCAGGTATGTGCAGAAGTGCACATGAAACAGCAGTCCACAAGGATTACCCATAGTGGCGACACCTGCACAGATGGCTATAGCGCGACACACACCACGACCACGCATACAGCACAGTTAGACATACACACACCATAAATAGGCAATTACACACAAGGTTTATGGCGTGTACGGGTACAGTGTCAGTACAGCAAGGATAGCTGTCTGCCATGATATCCAGCAGATGTCTCTAGGGTGTTCTGGAATACGGACGTTGCATGGACAATGAGTGGATATGCATTGTACCACAGTTCTATGTGTCAGCCGTGCAAATATGCGATACATGGGACAGACAGCTGTCCATGCAAGAGCAGCGCTATGGGCACAACATAGGTATGTAGATATACAACGACAGAGATACAGACGGACACGTGGCAAGCCCGTGAGTGTAACGTACACAGCACCACCTCACCACACCATAGCAGGGTGCACGTGGAGAACACGCTACGGAGGTCGCCAACCACAGCAGGCACACAGAAAGTCTGCAGTGCCTCACCACGAGCGCGTCTCACCATCCACAAACACAGGGATGGCGGCAGGATATGAGTGTTCTGCGGAAACTCTAAAGCCATACCCTATGAACCCATGCAGCTGGGAGCATAGACAGACACACACACACGTGGCAGGCATGGTGATTGACCACACCCCCACATACCCAACCGCACAACAGTATGACACAGGTATGG
>NC_056744.1:1803942766-1804012766 GCF_019279795.1 Protopterus annectens
AAAAAACCCTTGTTGGGATATACTTTACTGAGATGCAAACCAAAACCAGTGGTCTGTGGCTGACCAAGTTTGCAGATGACTGCAAGCTGGGCACTGTCATAAATTCTCCTAATGATGTTAACATCCTTCAAGAGGGCTATAACCAAACTAATGATTGGTGCCAGAAGTATGACCTCAAAATCAATACCAAGAAATACATCATAATCCCCTTTGGGGAAAATGGTGTCCCCACTAATTATCACATTAATAACAGTTTACTAAGCATGCAGTCAGTTGTGAGGGACTTGGGCACCCAGGTTGATAGCAACCTGACTTTTGACCACCATGTTGCCTCCGTTGTACTGAAGGCTTTCTACATGGCCATCCTCATAAGTAAGGGTATTTCATCCAGGAACAAGGAGGTCATAACATCCCTGTACTCCTCCCTTATCAGACCCATTATCGAGTACAATGTCCCCCTCAGCATGTACCTCGCCAAGCACATGCAGCAGTTGGAGAGACCACAGAGGTTACTGACTAGGAAACTCCAGGGTCTCAAACACCCATCCTATATAAATAAGCTAAAAGCCCTGTCCCTCTACTCAGTCTCGTACAGACTGCTCAGAGGTGACCTGTGTCTGGCATACATGGCCGTCTCAAACTCAGCCTTGATGGAGTTGCTGCATATCCGTAAGTCAAACTCCAATCACGCAACCTGCATGCAAGGCCTTAACCTGGTCTGTGACATTAATAGAACTTGTTGGCGGGATAGATTTGTGTCTCAATGATTCCCCCATCTGTGGAATAGACGTCCTCTCCATTTCAAGCAGAGTGCCTCACTAGCCCTCTTTAAGAGGAACCTGGATGACTGGATGGGAAACAGAAAATATACCCCTGTGATACTACCTGTGTCCCTGCTGGACAGG
Source organism: Protopterus annectens (assembly GCF_019279795.1). Lineage (NCBI taxonomy): Eukaryota > Metazoa > Chordata > Ceratodontiformes > Protopteridae > Protopterus > Protopterus annectens. Next base: position 1,803,943,672 of record NC_056744.1, read on the forward strand.
GAAAACAGGTGCTGACTTTGTGGGAACATGGGTGAAATTCTTGGGTAGGCTTATAAGGGCCTCTGGGCCAGTAGCCTAGTATTGTCCTATGAACCTATGCACCTATGAATTCATTTACAGTATCGTCTAAGGGGAGGACTTTTAGGAAGCTCCAATTACTAGATAGTGTAGTAATGAACATTTATGGGTTAAACTTGGAAAGGTTGTGCATTGTTTTATAAATATGCTGTTTAACTGGATGTGTGAGATGTCTGTTTGTATAGATTGGGGGATAATCACTGAGATAGTCTGATATTGTACCAGTAGTGGTGTATTTACTAAGGTCTGGTACTAGGATCCAGTCTAATAGGGAATCTGATGCATTGTTATAATGTTTGGGGTTATTAATTAGTTGTGTGAAACCATACAAGTTCATACTAGATGTAGGGGAGTTTATGTCCAACCAACTGACATTCACATCACCTAGTTGTATTATTTTTAGGGACATATTATGGATGTCCACTGCAGGATATCTCCCAGTATAGCTGAATTGTTGCAGGAGGGGTGTAAAGGAAAATATTACATATTTGTTTATAATTGTTTATGTTGAGGAAACCAATAAGAAGCTTTGCTGAACTGACTTTTGGTGCTGGTTTGCTGTAAGGAGAAATGTGGTAAGTGTTGGGAAATATTAAAGCAACACCACCACCTTTCCTCTTTATACAGTCATTATGAATGATATCACAGCCAGGAGGTACAACTTCGGAGTCATTTATGCTGGGTTTAAGCCAAGTTTCAGTTATAGTGAGAATGTCAGGCTTATGTTGGGTAATCCAGGCATGCAGTTAAGCAGTTTTATTTTTTATGCTTCTAACATTTATTGCAGTAAAAATTAGATCACCAGGGCTGGAGATTGGCTGTTGTTGGGTTACAGAAGTGTGTGGGAGGAAATTATCTTTGTGCTCATTGTGATAGGTGGGGTCAGGATCAGGGTGTATATCTCACCCTAGAAAGATTTTAGTATAACAGGGAATTATATATACTTGCTTTTGGAAAGGATTCTTGCACTTAATTTTGTTTTGGTTTGAGTTGAAGGGCAGTTAATTAGTCTATATTTGGAATAAAGGTGAGGGGTGATATTAAATATGTTTAGTGCAATGTGTGGAGAGTGTAAAGAGGAAGTATGGCTAGGTGGTTGGGGCAGAGTTGGAGGGATGTTGCGTGATATTATTGAGTCGTGGTGGGATGACAGATGGCACAGTAGGAAGAGAAGAATAGAGGCTAAGCGGAAGAGTAGCATAATTAAGGACAGGAATCTGTACTTTGTAGGTGTCAGGCTGTGGGAAGTAGCAATTGAGAAGGAAACAGGAAGTTGCAGGACAGCAGGAGATTCAGGGATGGAGGATTCTGGACGCTGTAAGAAGATAGGTAAGGAGAGAAGTATTTTCTATAAAAGGAGAGAGGTAGGTTGTCCTAGTATCTTCTTTGGAATATAAGGAATAGTGGAGTATGAAAGGCTAGAGTACAGTGATGTAGTCAAAATAAGAAGAAATGAGAGTTTATTTGGTAAAAGTAAAAGATACAATGTGGAACAGATAGGTAGGATTAGGGAGGCTTGTGATTATAATGGATATAGTGCAAAGTAGTGTATGAGGGAGAAAGATAGCTGGGAATGGGACTAAAAATTAAATGGTGATAGGGAAGTAGGAAACAAGGAACAGAAGTATATGTACAGAAGTAGTAAGGTCAATTGTGGAGGGTCTGGAATAACAGGCGCATGTAAAATGTGTATGTAGGAAGCATAATGTTAGAGTAAGAAGGTGTGGGAACTGGGGGTAGGGATAGGAGCAAAGTGAAGTCATTGTATAATAGCCTGCAGTCACTACATCTGACCTCAATACTGCAGGAGCTCTGCCACAAGGCCCTACTCCTACAAGTTTACTGAGAATTTTGTAATTGCATAATGTATGCACATTTATCTTTAAGAACCTTGCCTTATATTAACTTTAATCTGTCAAATATATGCCTGCTCTGTGATTGCAAGTCTCTGTAAAATATGTGCACTCTAAGGACCTCTTACTACACTGGCTACTGTCCCCTTTTCTTGACCAGTAGACTGTACTGCACATGCCAGTTATTTAGCCTCAGGAAAAAAAAACTGTTTTACTTCATATCTCTTTGTTAACTGCTTTATAAGCTGATTGCTGTCAGTTATAATTTGACCGGAGGGTGGATGGTCACTGTAGTAGAATGTATTACTAAATACCCCCTCATTGTTGTCTCCTCTTACACTAAGTCACTATCTTAATTCATAGAGCAGGTATGTGTTATATGTTATTGCATTTCTATGTGTTCTAAGACTCTGTAGAACAGTGTAATGTGAGTTGCTGGTGTTCTGGTATATATATATATATATATATATATATATATATATATATATATATGTTCATAAGGGTCATTTGCATATATCCCATGGGCCTCTGTTAGGAGGTTTCGGAGGTCACTCTTTGAAAGTTCTAGCTTGGCTGGAGTTTTCATTTAGTTTTTTTTTTTTCTCATTGGTTTTTCAGTGTGACCTTTTAACTCTTTGTTTTTATTTGTTTTAATTTGTTGTTTGGGATATTTTGCAATCAACCTAATGAAAATGGACATCAGCCAGGTATAACTACCTCGTGTTTCTTAAGCTTAGTCAAACACTCTGCTTATGCTATGCTGAAGAGGTCATAACAAGGCCGAAATATGCATATCCATAGCTAGTGGGGTTTGGCTTTATTGGCCTGAAATTGTCCATTAAAATGACTTCAAATGTAAAAGTCATGGGCATTCAGAATTGCCATATAGCTGAAACACCTGATGTTCATAAGGGTCATTTGCATATATCCCATGGGCCTCTGTTAGGAGGTTTCGGAGATCACTCTTTGAAAGTTCTAGCTTGGCTGGAGTTTTCATTTAGTTTTTTTTTTTCTCATTGGTTTTTCAGTGTGACCTTTTAACTCTTTGTTTTTATATATATATATATATATATATATATATATATATATATATAGATATAGATATATATAGAGATAGATAGTGTAGTGCCATGTTCTGATAATTGGCTCTACACAGCTGTATATATACACTGTATTACTGTGCTCCTCTATCAGTATACCTCCTGCTAAAACTACTTTGAGATTACATTCATATACTTTCTTACATCACTTTACTCATATACCTCCCCAGTGTTCTCTTGCGCTGACTCACTGTGATCCTTCCTCCATCTCATTTTGTATAACAAGTACAAACTTTATTGCCTCAATATAATATTACAGTTTAGTAGTTTTTCTCTTTATTTCATTTCAGAGCCTGTGGTCACTACATCTGACATCGATACTGCAGGAGTTCTGCCACAAGGCCCTACTCCCACAAATTTACTGAGAATTTTGTCATTGCATAATGTAAGCATGTTTATCATGAAGAACCTTGCTGTATATTAACTTTAATCAGTTAAATAAAGGCCTGTTTTGTGATTGCAAGTCTCTGTGACATAGCATGTGGACTCTAAGAACCTCTTACTACTATTTCCTCCCATGACTGCTTCTGCCATGTGTACTGGTACACAGAAACACTCCACTGACCACCAAATTAAAAGTTTTCCCAACAATCCTTTCTGCAGTGTGTCCACATATGGACAAGCACTCCCCTGACTACCATCAAATGAAACATTTCCCCCAATGATCCTGTCTGCAGTCTGTCCATGTATATACAAGCACTCCACTGAGCACTAAATGAAACATATCTACCAACGATCCCTTCTGCATTCCATTCACATATGCATAAGCACTTTCCTAAGCACCAATGAAACATTTCCCCAACAATCCCTTCTGCAGTCTGTCCGTAGTATGCACAACCAATCTCCTAACAACAAAAGTAAACATTTCCCCCAGCAATCCCTGTGGAGGTCTGTGCAGGAATGCAGGTGCACTCCCTTGACCATAAAGTTAAACATTTCTCCCAGCAATCCCTTCTACAGTCTGTTCAGCTATGCAAAAGGACTTTCCTAACTACCTTCTGAAACATTTCCCACAGCGATCCCATCTGCACTCTGACCAGGTGTGCACAAGTATTCCCCTGACCACCAAATGAAATATTTCCCCCAGCAGTCCTGTCTGCAGTCTATCCGGGTGGGAATAAACACTCCCCTTTCCACCAAATGAAACATTCCCCAACAATCCCTTCTGCAGCCTGTCCATGTAAGTTCAAGCACTACCCTGATCATCAAATGAAACATTTCCCCCTATGATCCCTTCTGCAGTCTGTCCATGTATGCAGAAGGATCCCCCTAACTAGAAACTGAAATATTTCCCATGGTGATCCCTTCTGCAGTATGTCAATATATGCACAAGCACTCCTCTGATCACCATTTCAAACATTTCCCCAATGATCGATTCAGCAGCTTATCCAAGTATGCAAGCACTCCCCCGATCACAGAATTAAATGTTTCCCATGATGATCACTTTTACAGTCTGCCCATATATGCACAAGAATTCCACTGACCACCAAATTAAATATTTCCTCAACAATCCCTTCTGCAGTCTGTCCAGGTATACAAAAACACTCATCTGATCAAAAAAAAAAAAAAAAAAAAAATATATATATATATATATATATATATATATATATATATATATATATACACATATATATTTCCGCCAAAGATCCCTTCTGCAGCCTATCCAGGAATGTACAAGCACTACCCAGACCAATCATTGTAGAATTTCCCTCAACAAAACCACCTTTAGTCTACCAAGGTCTGCACATAAATGCCATTGACAACCAACTAAAACATTTCCAACATCAATTCCTTCTTCCATCTGTCCAGGTATGCAGAAGCAAACCACTGACCACCAAATTAAATATTTTCCTACCCATGATCCCTTCAGCCATCTGCCCAGGTATGCGCAAGCACTCCCCTGACCATCAACTGAAATACTTCCCTCAGTGATCCTGTATGTAGTCTGTCCAGGTATGCAAAAGCTCTGCCCTGACCACCAAATTAATCATTTCCCCCAACAATCTCTTCTGCAATCACATGAAGAAGTAGTAAGGTGCAGCATTATAAAACCAAACTCAGTAAAAGAGCACTCTCTATGACCACTAAATTAAATCTTTCTCCACAGATCTCTTCTGCAGTTTGTTAAGGTATGCAGAATCACTCCCCTGACCAATAAATGAAATATTTCCTTCCATAACCCCTTCAGCAGTCTGTCCAGGTATGCACATGCACTCCCCCGACCACTTACTGAAACATTTCTCCCAGTGATCCAGCCTGCAGTCTGTCCAAATGTGTACAAGCACTCCCCTGACCACCAAATAAAACATTTCATCCAGTGATCCCTTCTACAGTCTGTCCAGTTATGCACAAACACTCCCCTAACCACTAAATGAAACATTTCCAACAGTGATTCCTTCTGTAGTGTGTCAAGGTATGTACAATCAATCCCGTGACAACCAAATGAAATGTTTCCTCAACAATCCTCTCTGCAGTCTGCCCAGGTATGCACAAGCATTCCTCTATCTATATATGCACAAACTCTCCCCTTCCCACCAAATGAAACACTTCCTCCAATGATCCTTCTGCAGTCTTTCTGGGTATGCAAAAACACCTCCCTGACCACCAAATCAAACAATTCCTCAATGATGTCTTTTGCAGTTTGTCCATGTACTCACAACAGTTCTCCTGGCCAACAAATGAAACATTTCCCACAACTACCTTTTTTGTAGTCTGTTCATGTACATACAAGCACTCCCCTTACCAGACAATGAAACATTTCCCTTAATGATCCTGTCTATAGTCTGTCCATGTATGCAAATGCACTCTCTCTAACCACCAAATTAAATATTTCCCCAGTGATCCCTTCTGCAGTAGATCCAGCTATGCACAAGAACTCCCCTGACCACAAAATTAAACACTTCCCCCCAATGATCCCACTTGTAGACTGTCCAATGTCTGCACAAACACTCCCCTGACCACTAAATGAAACATATCCACCACTTATCATTTCTGCAGTCAATCCATGTATGCATAAACACTCCCCTGAACATAAAATGAAAAATTTTCTGCAACAATCCCATGTACAATCCATCCAGGTAAGCACAAACATTTCCAAGTTACCAAATTATACATTTCCCCCAATGATCCCTTCTGCAGTCCATCCAGGTATGCACAAGCACGCCTGACAACAGAATGAAACATTTTCCCCAATGGCCCCATCTGTAGCCTGTCCATTGTATGCACAACCACTTTGCTAACCCCCAAATTAAAACGTTTCCCTCAAGGATCCCATTTGCAGTCTGTTCGTGTATGCACAATCACTCCGCTGCCCACTAAATAAAAAATTTCCACCCTCAATCTCATCTGCATTGCTTCTAATTATGCACAAACACTACCCTGACCACTAAATGAAACATTTCCTACAGTAATCCCTTCTGCAGTCTGCCCAGGTGTTCACAAGCTCTCCCCTGACCACCAAAGAAACATGTTCTCATTATGAACCCTGCTGCAGTCTGTACAGGTGTGCACAAGCACTCCTCTGCCCATGAAGTGAAACATTCCTTCCCAATGATCCCTTCAGCAGTCCATCCAGATATGCACAAGCTCTCCCCTGATCACCAAATGAAATATTTCTACCAATGATCCTTTCAGCACTATATCCAGGTATGAGCAAGCACCTCTCTGACCACAAAATGAAACATTTCACCACACAAGCCCTTCTGCAGCCTGTCCATGTAAGTACAAGCACTGCCCTGATCATTAAATGAAGCATTCCCCCTATGATCCCTTCTGCAGTCTGTCCATGTATGCAGAAGGATTCCCCTGACCAAAAACTGAAATATTTCCCATGGTGATCCCTTCTGCAGTATGTCAATATATGCAGAAGCACTCCTCTGATCACCATTTCAAACATTTCCCCAATGATCAATTCAGCAGTCTGTCCAAGTAGGCAAGCACTCCCCTGATCACAGAATTAAATGTTTCCCATGATGATCACTTCTACAGTCTGCCCATATATGCACAAGAATTCCACTGACCACCAAATGAAATATTTCCTCAACAATCCCTTCTGCAGTCTGTCCAGGTATGCACAAGCACTCATCTGATCAAAAAAAAAAAAAAAAACATTTCCACCAAAGATTCCTTCTCCAGCCTATCCAGGAATGTACAAGCACTACATAGACCACTAATTGTAGAATTTCCCTCAACAAAACCATCTTTAGTCTGCTTAGGGATGCACAAGAATACCACTGACAACAAACTAAAACATTTTCACCATCAATTCCTTCTTCCATCTGTCCAGGTATGCAGAAGCAAACCACTGACCACCAAATGAAATGTTTTCCTCCCAATGATCCCTTCAGCAGTCTGCCCAAGTATACACAAGCACTCCCCTGACAATCGGCTGAAACATTTCCTCCAGCAATCCCTTCTGCAGTCTCTCTCTAGGTATGCATAAGCATTCCCCCTGACCATCAACTGAAACACTTCCCTCAGTGATCCTGTATGTAGTCTGTCCAGGTATGCACAGGCTCTGCCCTGACCACCAAATTAAACATTTCCCCCAACAATCCCTTCTGCAATCACATGAAGAAGTAGTAAGGTGCGGCATTATAAAACCAAACTCAGAATCCAAATACAAATATCACCACTAAGGATACAAACACTGGTTAAAATAGTAAAGTTTATTAAAGCAAAAAACTAAAATAATAAAATGATTGAGCACTTTTGTCTCAACAGAGAGGCTTCATCAGAATGACATAAACTGATAAGCCAACACTTTTTAAATTGTTGACAAGGCAGTGCATTGGTGCCAACAGGTGCACAGGACACTCTGTGATTAAATGAACTTTTCTTAAAGGCACATATCTACATACCACATGAAACATCATTCTGGTCTGCAAATCTTTAAGTAAATGAAGCATGTTGTGAAAAACAAAGTAATATGTTTATTCAATCACTGAGTATCCCATGCACCTGTTTGCACCTTCTGCAATCACTCCATATATGCCAAGCACTCCCCTGAACATCAAAGTAACATTTCCCCAGATGATCCCTTCTACAGTCTGTCCATTTATGAACAAGCATTCATCTGGTGAACAAATCAAACATTTCTCAAAACAGTCTCTTCTGCAGTCTGCCTGTGTACTCACAATCATTCCCCCTGACCAACAAGTGAAGCATTTCCCATGACTACCTCTCCTGTACTCTGTTCATGTATGCACAATAACTCCCCTCACCTCCAAGTGAAACATTTCCATCAACAATCCCATCTGCAGTCTGTCTGAGTATAAAAAAGCACTCTCTTTGAACACCAAATTAAACATTTCTCCACATATCTCTTCTGCAGTTTGTCATGGTATGCAGAATCACTCCTCTGACCAATAAATGAAACATTTCCCCCAGTGATCCAGCCTGCAATCTGTCCAAATGTGTACAAGCACTCCCCTGACCACCAAATAAAACATTTCATCCAGTGATCCCTTCTACAGTCTGTCCAGTTATGCACAAACACTCCCCTAACCACTAAATGAAACATTTCCAACAGTGATTCCTTCTGTAGTGTGTCAAGGTATGTACAATCAATCCCGTGACAACCAAATGAAATGTTTCCTCAACAATCCTCTCTGCAGTCTGCCCAGGTATGCACAAGCATTCCTCTATCTATATATGCACAAATTCTCCCCTTCCCACCAAATGAAACACTTCCTCCAATGATCCTTCTGCAGTCTTTCCGGGTATGCAAAAACACTTCCCTGAACACCAAATCAAACAATTCCTCAATGATGTCTTTTGCAGTTTGTCCATGTGCTTACAACAGTTCTCCTGGCCAACAAATGAAAATTTCCCACAACTACCTCTTTTGTAGTCTGTTCATGTACATACAAGCACTCCCCTTACCAGACAATGAAACATTTCCCTTGATCATATCTATAGTCTGTCCATGTATGCAAATGCATTCTCTCTAACCACCAAATTAAATAGTTCCCCAGTGATCCCTTCTGCAGAATATCCAGCTATGTGCAAGAACTCCCCTGACCCCAAAATTAAACACTTCCCCCTAATGATCCCATTTGTAGACTGTCCAATGTCTGCACAAACACTCCCCTGACCACTAAATGAAACATATCCACCACTTATCATTTCTGCAGTCAATCCGTGTATGCATAAGCACTCCCCTGACCATAAAATGAAATATTTTTGCAACAATCCCATGTACAGTCCATCCAGGTAAGCACAGACATTTCCAAGTTACCAAATTATACATTTCCCCCAAGGATCCCTTCTGCAGTCCATCCAGGTATGCACAAGCACTCTCCTAACAACAGAATAAAACATTTTCCCCAATGGCCCCTTCTGTAGTCTGTCCATTGTATGCACAACCAGTTCCCTAACCCCCAAATTAAAATATTTCCCCCAAGGATCCCATTTGCAGTCTGCTCTTGTAGGAACAAGCAATCCACTGACCACTAAATAAAACATTTCCAATAGCAACCCCATCTGCAGTGCTTCTAAGTATGCACAAACACTACCCTGACCACTTAATGAAACATTTCCTACAGTAATCCCTTCTGCAGACTGCCCAGGTGTTCACAAGCTCTCCCATGACCACCAAAGAAACGTTTTCTCATTATGAACCCTGCTGCAGTCTGTACAGGTGTGCACAAGCACTCCTCTGCCCATAAAGTGAAACATTTCCCTCCAATGATCCCTTCAGTAGTCCATCCAGATATGCACAAGCTCTCTCCTGAGCACCAAATGAAACATTGCTACCAATGATCCTTTCAGCACCATGTCCAGGTATGGACAAGCACTTCTCTGACCACAAAATGAAACATTTCACCACACAAACCCTTCAGTAGTCCATCCATGTATGCACAAGCCCTCCCTTAACCATCATATTAAACATTTCCCCCATCGGTCCCTTCTGCATTTTGTCCAGGTGTGCACAAGCACTATGCTGTATGCCAAATGAAACATTTCCCCCCATGATCCCTTTAGCAGTCTGTGCAGGTATCCACGAGCTCTTTGCTGCCCACCAATTGCAACATTTCCACCAGCGATCTCATCTGCAGTCTATCCAGGAATGCACAAGCACTCCCCACACCACCAAATGAAACATTTCCCACAGTGATCTTGTCTGTAGTCTGTCTTTGCACAAGCACTCCACTGACAACCAACTTAAATATTTCCACCAATGATTCCTTCTTCCATCTGTCCAGGTATGCACAAGCAATCCCCTGATCACAAATGTAACACTTCCCTGCCCATGATCCCTTCTGCAGTCTGACGAGGTATGCATATGCACTCCCCCAACCACCAACTGAAATACACCAGCAATTCCATCTGCAGTCTCTCTAGGTATGCACAAGCAATCTCCTGACCACCAACTAAAACATGTCCCCCAAAGATCCCTTATTCAGTCTGTCCAGGTATGCACAAGTCTCCCCTGGCCACCAAATGAAACACTTCCCCAAACAGTCCTTTCTGCAGTCTGTCCTTGTATGCAGAAACACTCCCTTGAGCAAGAAATCCAACATTTCCCATAGCAATCTCTTCTGCAATCTGTCCATGTAGGCACAGTCATTCCCCTGACCAATGAATGAAACATTTCCCACAACTACCTCTTTTGCAGTCTGTTCATGTACACACAAGCATTCCCCTGACTACCAAATGAAACATTTGCCCCAATGACCCCCTTCTGTAGTCTGTGCATGTACAAACAGGCACTCCCTTTGACCACCATATTAAATATTTTCCTATCAGTGTCTTCTGCCATCAGTTCATGCCTGACCACTAAATTAAATATTCCTCCCACAACCCATTCGGCAGTCTGTCCAGGTGTGCACAAGCTCTTCCCTAGCCATCAAATGAAACATTTTTTACAACAATCTCTTCTGCAGCTTGTCCATGTAAGTACAAGCACTGTCCTGATCACCACATAAAACATTTCCCCAGTGATCCCTTCTGTAGTCTGTCCATGTATGGAGAAGCACTCCCATGACCAACAAATGAAATATTTCCTTGATGATCCCTTCTGCAGTATGTCAATGCTTGCACAAGTATCCCCCGATCACCAATTGAGAAATTTCCCCCAATGATCCCTTCAGCAGTCTGTCCAAGTATGCACAAGACCTCCCCTGACCACCAAATGAAATATTTCCCTAAGCGATCAATTCTGCAGTCTGTCCAGCTATGCAAAACAACTCCTCTGATCAACAAATAAAACATTTCCACCAAAGATCCCATCAGCAGTCTGTATATGTGTGTGCAAGCACTCCCCTGACAACCAAAAGCAGCATTCCCCAACAATCCCTGTCCACATATGCACAAACACTCCCCACACCACCGAATGCAACATTTTCCCAATGAACCCTTCTGCAGTCTGTCCATGTATGCAGAAACAATCCCCTGCCCACCAAATCAAACATTTCTCCAGTGATATCTTCTGCAGTTTTTCCATGTATGAACAATCATTCCCCAACCAAAAAAATGAAATTTCCCACAACTACCCAGTCTGCAGTCTGTTCATGTATGCACAAGTACTCCCCTGACCACAAAATTAAACATTTCCCTCCAAGGATCCCATCTGTAGTCTGTCCAGGTATGCAAAAGCACTCCCCTTATCAAATGAAACATTTTCCCTCTATGTTCCCTTCAGCAGTCTTCCCAAGTATGTACAAGCACTCCACTGACCATCAGCTGAAACATTTCCCCCACAATGACTTCAGATGTCTGTGCAGGTATGCACAAGCTCTCTGCTGCTCACCAACTGAAACATTTCCTCCAGTGATCCCATCTTTAGTCTATTCAAGAATGCACAATCACTACCCAGACCACCAACTGAAGCATTTCCCTCAGTGATATCATCTGTAGTCTGTCCAGGTTTGCACAAACATTCTACTGACAACCAACTGAAACATTTCCACTAATGATCCATTCTCTTCTGCAGTCTCTCTAAGTGTACACAAGCAATCTCCTGACCACCAAAATATTTCCCTCAGCAATTCTGTCTGCAGTCTGTTCAGGTGTGTACAAGCACTCTACTGACCACCAAATGAAACATTTGCCCAAAGATCCTGTTTGCAGTCAGTTCATCTATGCACAAGCAGTCCCCTTGCCAATATAGTATTGTAGTTACCCTCCCATTGGATTGTGCAAAAGTGGGTGAGACCTGTTTGACTGACATGCCAAATCACCCCTGTACATGTGATTTTTGAATGCTCCTGCAAAAGTAATTAGGAATAGGAAGCCAACATTCAGCAAAGTATAAAGTGTTAGCCATAAGGTACAGAACTGCTAAAAATCATTTCAAGAATCACCTGCTGATTGAGAATTTCATGCAGAAGTCATTCTTCTCACTTTATTAGCTGTCCAGGTTAAGAATCCGAAAGCATGCCTTTGAAACAGCTGAGAAATCTTAATAAGTTCAGTGCACGTTTTCCATATACTATTCCATTATCACACTAACCTGTTTCCTCAATTCTGTAAGTTTTTCCACATTGTTACAGGGCTGACATAAAGATGACATTATACAGAAAGTAATTACAACACTAACATGATTAGTGTTATTTTTTTTCTGTTCACAGTGAACGTAGCCTTGTGAGTGTAAACAGTTACTGTGATTTTTTTTTAAAGGAAATATCTGTTGGATGTGACTAACAGAAAAGCCTTACCTCCAGGTTTGAAAAAACAGTGAAAAACTTTCTCTGAAAACAGACATGCACGGTTCATATTAGTGCTGACTTGACCACAACAGTCCTTTTGGTCATACTGTGGCTGGTGACTTTAAGTCTGGGATTTAACGTAATGAAAACACTGTGAGACAAACCATGGAGTGACGCAGTGAAGAATGCGCTGCAACCTCTTTAGTACTATGTTTTAAGAAGTAGACAGTGGGACCCAACTGCACATAATCTTTAGCAGTCTCGAGTGACACAGAGCTGTATTTTGGCATTATTGTATTGCAGTAACCCCTCCCAGCTAACCTACTAAATACTCAATGAATATTCATGAGGACAGTGAGGACATCACCATGAATATTCATTCAATATTCATACATGTCACCCAGTTTTAGGTGGTGGTTGGGGTTTGGGTGGGCCTTGCCACTTCACGGGGTGGGTAGTATGCAAGCAATAATGCCTGACAGGGTGTGTGTTAATGTATAATTACACCCATGGGTGGAAGGGTGTTAATTACACATTAACACACACCCTGTAGTGCATTATTGCGCTTAGAGAATGGAGACTCTGTAAAATTGTTGTGTTGTACTTTTTTTTAAGTACTATATTATTTTTTTATATATTCTGATGTAAAATAGCCCCTTTGTCTAATGTTTCAAACTTGCTGTTGTATATATGTTAATGGTGTTGGAGGAAGCATTTTACATCCAAAATATAACACTTTAAAAATGTTCAGGTATTTAGTTTATTTATTTATTTATTATTTTTTTTTTGGGTTACTTAGGTTCATAGGTTCATACTAGGCTATCTGCCCTAGGGCATTTATAAGCCTAGCCAGAGTATGTTTGGCTTTCGCCACCCATTTTAAATTAATTTTGCTATGCCCTTTTTCGAGGTTAGTATACTGTGCCTCTGTCTAACAGTGACACAGAAGTGATACCCGGGGTAAACCTATGATCTCCCATCCACTCATCAAGATTCCTCTTGAAGAGAGTCAGTGAGGGACTCTGCCTAACCTGGACTGGGATTTTATTCCATAGTGAAGGGAGCCTCTGGGTTATGAATCTGTCCCTCCAGCATGTCCTATTTATTTCAGTGCTGAGGTTCAAGTCTCTCGAGCGTGTAGCTCGATGGGATTTGGATTTTTTGAGGTGCAGCATGTCCCTTAATTCCGGGTTGGACATGGCCTTATATGTCAGGCACAGGTCACCTCTGAGCAGGCGGTATGCCACTGAGTAGAACTGGAGTTTCTTTAACCGGGCAGCATATGACATCTGTTTGAGCCCTTTGATCCTCTTGGTGAGGTACTTTTGGGGTCTTTCCAGTTGCTGCAGGTGTTTGGTAAGGTACATCCCAAAAGGGGCATTGTACTCGATTATGGGCCTGATGAGGGATGAGTAAAGAGGCACGATGACCTCCCCTAATCTAGATGTGAATCCCTTCATGATTAGGTGGGCTATATAAAATGTTTTTCTAACCACTTTGGCCACGTGGTTGTCAAATGACAGATTGCTGTCAACTTGGGTCCCCAGGTCCCTAATGACTTCTTCTGTACTTAATGGATTACCACCTATGTGGTAATTTGTGGGCACTTTGTTTTTGCCAAAGGGGATGACTATACACTTTTTGGCGTTTAGCTTGAGGCCATGGCTCTGGCACCAGTTGTCTGTTTCTATGAGGCCCTTTTGGAGGATGCTTGTGTCGGCTGGAGAGTCGATTATGGCGCCCAGTTTGCAGTCATCTGTGAACTTGGTCAGCCACAGTCCTTCCGTGTTGGCCTGTACCTCCGAGAAATATATACCAAACAAGAGAGGTCCCAGGACTGAGCCTTGTGGGATGCCACTTGTAACTGGTTTGGAGTCTGACATGGCTCCAGCAATTCTAACCATGTGGGTTCTGTCCTTGAGCCAGTTTGCAACCCATCTAGTGACATAGGGGTTTATATTTAAGCTGGTGAGCTTATCTATAATGCCTGAGTGTGGTATTGTATCAAAGGCTTTTGCGAGGTCCAGATAGGCTGTGTGGACCACCTTCCCTTCGTCAATGGCCTTGGTGACTGTTTCAAAGAAGTCAACCAGGTTTAAGAGGCAGGATCTGCCCTTAACAAAGCCAAACTGGGTAGGATCCAGTGTCTGTAGGTCCCCAATATCTTTATTTATGAGGTCCATGATGATCCTTTCCATAGCTTTGCAGACCAAGCTAGTCAGGCTTATGGGGCGATAGTTTCCAGGGTCCGTTGAGGCACCACCTTTGTGGAGAGGGACCACTGTTGCTGTACGCCACTCTTTGGGCACATATCCTGTAGTAAGGCCGAGATTGAACAGTAGTTTTATGTTTGGGTTTAGCTCTTCTTGGAGTTCATGTAGGACGCAGCCTGGGACACCGTCTGGTCCCATTGATGCTGTGTTTTTTGCTTTGGAGAGGGCGGCTCCCACCTGAGCATCTGAGATGTCGGGGGGGCAGCACTCTGCTGGGATAGATATTTGCCCTTTTGGTGGGGAGGGGGGGGGGGAGAAGTTTGCGCTGAACCTGTCAGCTAAGATGTTGGCAATGTCTGTGGAATCAGTGTATTTTTGGTAATTTTGGACTAATTCTGAGCATATCTGGGAATTCCCACCAAGGTTCCTAACATAACTAAAGAAAGCCTTGTGATTATCTTTAGTGTCCTGTGCAATTTTTCTCTCGAAGCTGGCCTTTGACGATTTTATGAGTGCCCTTAGTTTTTTGCTAATACTGATCAGAGATGCCTTCCCTTTTTGGGATTTTGCTCTATTATGTAGTAGCTTCCTCCTTCTACTGTATAGTTTGTTTATGGCTGGGGTCCACCAGACAGGTCATCTGCCTTTGGAGGATTGGGTCTTGGTTATATTTGGGATTGCATGATCCATGCATTCCTGAAGGTGTTCATAGAATGCATTTATAAAGGATTCTGCGGTCTGGGCCGTATTTTCCACAGGCCCGGGGGCTTTGAAGGATTCCACCTCGGTTTTGAGGAGTGTGAAATTTGCTTTAGAGAAGTTTTTCACTGTGGTTTTCTGGGCAGGGGGTGGGGTCGGGATGTGAATATCCAGTGAGATCAGTTTATGGTCTGATCTTACCAGTGAGGGATACACTTCTGGTCTGGAGCATAGAGTCCCCATGTTGGTGATGATCAGGTCCAGTATGTTTTCCCCTCTTGTGGGAGTGGTAACAAGTTGTTCCATAGCATTTGAGTTTATGAATTCTAGGAACCTTTGGGCAAGGGTGTTGGAGCTAGAGTAATGCTCCCAATCTATGTTTGGGTAGTTGAAGTCACTCAAAATAATGGTGTTCGGAGAGACCTTCATATTTTCCAGTGTTCTCAGGAAGGCCAAGTGGGGTTCCTGGGTTTGGGAGGGTGGTCTGTAGCAGGCTATAAACTGGAAGGCAGTTTTACCCACTGTTAGTTGCACATGGATTGTCTCTGATGCTTCGTGCTTTGCCACCAACCTGGAGGTGTGGGTATCTTTGATGAATATCGATACTCCCCCTCCTTTTGTGGTTCGGTCCAAGTTTTGGGGCCGAAAAGCATGGTATGAGGTATAACCTGGTAGTGCTGGGGTGCTCTCGGGAGTCCTGAACCAGGTTTCTGTTACTGCACAGATATCGATGTTCTCCATGCTAAGGAGAGTTTCGAGTGCGTGCATCTTGAGGTTTAGACTTCTAGCGTTGAGTAGCATTACTCTTAGTTTCTTATCCCTTGTGATACCTATGGAGGTGGGTTTGTCTTTTGAGCCTTGCCTAAAAAAGGCACTATGGAGGTAGCAAGAGCCTTTGCCAATATCCGAAAGCCCAGGGGTGACAGGTGTAAGCCGTCCCTAGCAAAGCATCGTGGCTTGTCGTGCATATCATCCCAAGCTGACAGGCATTGGATCCCCTTTGAATGACACCAATACTTAAGCCAATTGTTGAAATTGATCATCTTGTCTTCATATTGTGGCATCATTCTTGGTGAGGGTAAGATGCTACTCAAGGTCAGGGTCATACCAGCCTGGGCTACATGCTCAGAGAGCTCCTCTATGTCTCTTTTCATGTAGTCCAGGGAGGTACGTCTCAGGTCATTCACACCAGCATGGACAATGACTGAGTCATATTTGTACTTGCCTTGGAGTGACCTGAGTGCTTGTGTTATGTGGCGGATCCTAGCGCCAGACAGGCTGCTCACCGTGACCTTCTCCTTGTTCAGCCTGGTGAGTGGGACGTCAGTGTGCCTGACGATAGAGTCACCTATTACAAGTGTATCAGGTGTGTTGTTTAGCCTTAAGGGCTGTGACTGTTCAGCACACTGGCTTTGTGAGATATGTGTTGTACGTGTTTTGTTTTGGGGTAGCGGTTGCTTGGGTGTCTGCTTTGGAGGTCTCTGCTGCTTAGGCAGATCTTTATTTAGAGCCTCCAAGTATGTTTTTGTGTGATTATGTGTTTGGTTTGCTGTCGTGGTAGGTCTATGTGAGACTGGAATTGTAGTGATTGTGGTTTCCTTCTCCTCCTGACTGGTTATGCCAGTACTGAGTTGAAAGAGCTTAGCCTCCAGTTTGGCTATATGGTTGCATCTCTCACATGTGTTGGAATTTGTTGGGAGGAGGAGAGGGTTGTCTGTGTACATGAGGCAGTTGTAACATTGCCTCAAGATTCCCATATTCACCAGCTGGACCGGAGAGGAGATTGACAACTGACCTTTGGACATGCTAGAATAATATTGGGAATTCCTTTATAATTGAAAACAAGGGCCAATGGGGAGCGAGGGTGTAGTGCTTTTAATTTTTAGTGCTGACTTATAATTGCTTTAGTGAGCAAGTGCCAGGTAACAAGTGCAATGTGTTACAGGTAACTTAAATGCAAAAATGACAAACAGTAACTTTCTTTCAAGCGAAGCAAGGAAATAAGTACAGTAAGCAATGCAGATATCACTAGGGATCCACAGAAGCTGAGAAGCCGCTTTTAGGTGGAATTAGCGTTCCAGGGAAATAACAAGCATACAAACAAAGCTAGATTCAGCAGGCCTGGATCTAGTCTATGCTACAGCAAACAAGGTGTACCAATTTCAGTAAGATACAGTTCAAATATTCAGGCACTATAAACCTCTAACCAGAAATTCCAAGCTCAGAAGGGCAGAGTCCAGCCTCTCCTCCCACAAGAGTGCAGACCACGAACCTTCTTAATGTAAAATAACTGGCCTGAAGCCCAAGTGCTTAAACCAGAGCTAATACACTTTAAGAATAACAGACACTGAGCTCTCAATCAGCAGTTCCCAACTTAGAAGGATGAAAGCTACCTGTCCTGCCAGCACAGTGCATGCCACAAACCTTCCTAATGTAGAACAACTGGTCTGAAGCCCAAGTGCTTAATCCAAAAGACTTAGAATGATAGCTACACTTTAACCAAGTTACTACCAAGCAGTAATAAATCCAACTGAATACTTTAAATAATGCCTGGATTAGTGCTCAAGTTATACAAACAAAGCTAGATTCAGCAGGCCTGGATCTAGTCTATGCTACAGCAAACAAGGTTTACCAATTTCAGTAAGAAGAAATTCAGATATGCATGCACTATAAGCCTTCAACCAGAAATTCCCAGCTCGGAAGGGCAGAGTCCAGCCTCTCCTCCCACAAGAGTGCAGACCACGAAACCCTCTTAATGTAAAATAACTGGCCTGAAAGCCCAAGTGCTTAAACCAGAATTAATATACTTTTAGAATAACAGACACTGAGCCCTCAATCAGCAGTTCCCAACTTAGAGGGATGTAAGCTACCTGTTCTGCCACTACAGTGCAGACCACAAACCCTCTCAATGTAAAACAACTGGTCTGAAGCCCAAGTGTTTAAACTAAAAGGCTTAGAATGAGTTACACCAAGCAGTAATAAATACAATTGAGAACGTTTAAGATGACGCAAAAGCAAAATAAAGTAGGAAGAAACACAAGTACAGTAAAAGCAGAAGATTTTTTTTTTTTTTTTTTTTTTTTTAGAAAAGTAGCAAAAGCAGTAGTAAATACAATTCTCATGCAGTGCAAGCTGGCACACTTGAATATGTAGCAATATTAGTCCACACACAGTTTGAAAAAATGTAATTAAATTAAAAAAGACTAAAAGCAAGTGCAGAAAGGGTTTATTAGGCAGAATGTGGTAAAGAGATGTCCTGGGGGAGTGTCTTAGATCAAATCTACAGTGGGGCACTGCAAAAGCCACCAAATTTAAACTACAACCAAGAATAGGGAGGGGGTGGGGGAGCAGTTTCAACACAGATGTAAGGAATGTGCATATTATAAAAAAATATATATACTGTTTTCTATAGATTTGCAGAGCAGTAAGACACAGATATCAAGCAGACAATTTAGCTCTATAATACAGAATAACACAGAAAATATACTCAGCTCTATAACTTGAAGATAGTTCTGTAAGGCTGTCTCTCAAACTAAGGTTCCAGTTTGAATACAGGTTGTTAATTAAAAGGAGACACAGCACTAGCTAAATTATATCAGCTGAAAGACAAGGCAGGAAATGAGGGGGGTGGGGGAGCAGCTTCAACACAGATGAAAGGAATGTGCAAATTATAAAAATATATATACTGTTTTCTATAGATTTGCAGAGCAGTAAGACACAGATATCAAGCAGACAATTTAGCTCTATAATACAGAATAACACAGAAAATATACTCAGCTCTATAACTTGAATATAGTTCTGTAAGGCTGTCTCTCAAACTAAGGTTCCAGTTTGAATACAGGTTGTTAATTAAAAGGAGACACAGCACTAGCTAAATTATATCAGCTGAAAGACAAGGCATGAAATGAGGGGGTGGGGTTGCAGTTTCAACACAGATGTAAGGAATGTGCAAATTATAAAAAAATATATATACTGTTTTCTATAGATTTGCAGAGCAGTAAGACACAGATATCAAGCAGACAATTTAGCTCTATAATACAGAATAACACAGAAAATATACTCAGCTCTATTTTCTCCTAAAACATTTGGTTTGTTTTGCCAGTTATTACAGACTGATATCTCTAAATGATAACATACATTTGAGTTACAGACTTTCATTTCCTTTAGAAAATTCATCCTGTTATTTAAGCAACTTTTGTAAGAACAATAATTAAAATGTGTTCCTATTTTTGAGTCTTTGTTCTCCCGTTATTTCTATTTATCCATATTTCCTTAGCTGAAAGGTCAAGAGGTATGTAGACCTCTTACTACTATCACCAGTGGTTTCTCTCTCTCATGCAGGCACACATGCGGTGCGTACACACACACACACACACACACACACACACACCTTTGCTTCAGAAAATGCAAGCTGACACAAATCCTAATGTTGAAGTAATGTTTTGAGTTTATAACAGGAACATGTAGAAATATGTTATTTTGAGCCCTTGTCCCCCAATTATTTTATGCATAATACATCTCACCTCTGACAGTATGATAACACTTTGCATCTAGTGTATCATGACAACAAAACTCACTTATAACATCTGTGTTGACAGTTAAGTGACATTACCAGAGAGAGAAAGCGAGAGAGAGAGAAACAGTAGTTACTGTTCATGTAACTGTTGAAATATGTGTGGTTAGAATATAAAAGTAATTTTTCTATTTACATTAATTACAAAACAGCATCTGCCATTCAAAGCATTTAGAGACTAGCAAACGTCCTGGTGAAAGGTCTTTGCTGAAGTTTATCTCAGGTCATTAAAGCAAATACAGTTGTTTCCTTCCATAAAGTTTGCTTGAGTAACTCGTGAATAGTGGTTGCATATTGATGTTGCTAATTGTGTGTGTGCGCGCGTGTGTGTACGCACATGTGTGTTGCTCCATCAGCCAGGAGCTGTTCTGAAAATGCTTTCTTATTTATTGCAGACCATATGATGAGTTCTGCAGCTGTGCACTATCCTGACTTCTTACAAAATAAGTTGGAGTTCTGATTTCTTTTTTTTTTTTTTTTTTTTTATGTAGGGCAATAATTTTCATGCAGGAGATCAAATATTATTGAAACAAAGAAGAAATTATCTCTGTCAGAAACAGGTAGACATTTAGTTTTATGTAGTGTAAGATAATAGCATTGTCCCTCATGACCTATATTAATTAACCTTATTCAGATATGTTGAAGTAAGAGAAACCTCTTAACTGGTGCTGCAGCCAGGGATCACACTCACTCTTCTGTCACAGACACACACACACAGCACAGTGTCTTTACATGCATATACTCTCATTTACAGACACACACACACACACACACACACACACACACACACACACACACACACACACACACACACACTGTCTTTACACGCATATACTCTCATTCACAGAGACACACACACACACACACACATAGTGTCTTTACATGCATGCACTCATTCACAGACATAAACACACACACACACACACACACACACACACACACACACACACACACACACACACAGTGTCTTTACATGCATTTACTCTCATTTCATACACACACAGGCACATACACACACACACACACGCACATACACACACACACTGTCTTTACACGCATATACTCTCATTCACAGAGACACACACACACACACACACACACACACACACACACACACAGTGTCTTCACATGCATTTACTCTCATTTCATACACACACACGCACATATACACACACACACACACACACACACACACACACACACACACACACACACACACACAGTGTCTTTACATACATATACTCTCTCATTCACAGTCATATACACACACACACACACACACACACACATTTTGTTATTTTTTTTTCTGTTTTACTTTATACTCGCTAAACAGCAAAAGTGCTGCTTAGAGAGTGTGAAATAACGGCTCCATTGATCTCACTGTTCACGCTCTCTTTCTCTCTTACATACACAGTCTCTTCTGCTTTCATGCATGCATTCATTCATACAGGCAGTCAGAAACATGCACACACTTACACACACACACACACACACACACACACACACACACACACACACACACACACACACACACACATACACACAAATACACACACATGCACACACATGCACACACATGCACACAAATACACACACATACACTTCTTTAGGTTTATGTTTTTACACTCGCTAGACAGCAAAAACACTGCTTAGCAAGTGTAAGATAACAGCTCGATCAGTCTCTTACTCTCATACATGCGTACACTCTCATACACAGACACAAACACATACCTACTTTTTTATTTTACTTTTTTGGCATTTTACACTCACTAGACAGCAGAAGTGCTGCTTAGTGAGCGTGAAATAATAGCAGCCATTAGTTATTGTTTCTGTCCCAGCTCCAGGGCAGCTTGATTTGCTGCCGTTAAGTGGCGGACTCATTTTTCAGTGACCATTACTGTTACATTAACACCCTATCAGGATACACTACACAGACTGCCCATTCTCTAAAATACAATACTGCCCTCCCCCCAACCACTAAATGAAACATTTCTACCAGCACTCCCATCTGCAGTGTGTCCAGGTGTGCACAAGCTCTCCCTTGATCACCAAATGAAACTTTTCCCCAATAATCCCTTCTGCAGTCTGTCCATGTATGCACAAACACTGCCCTGTCTACTGAATGAAATATATCCACCAACGATCCCTTCTGCAGTCTGTCCAGGTGTGCACTTGCTCTCACCTGATTACAAAATGAAACATTTCCTCCAACGATCCCTTCTGCAGTCTGTCCAGGTATGCACAAAAACTCCCCTGACCACTTAACAAAATATTTCCCACAATGATCACTTCTGCCGTGTGTCTGTATATGTGCAAGCACTCCCAAATGAAACATTTCCCAAAAAGATACCTTTTGCAGTCTGTCCATGTATGCACAAATACTCTAACCAAGTGAAATATTCCCCCAATGACCCTTTCTGCATTCTCACCATTGTATGCACAAGCACCACCCCCGGCTAGCAAATGAAACATTTCCCCTGACATCCCATCTGCAGTCTGTCTATGTATGCACAAGTTCTCACCTGATCACCAAATTAAACATATCCACCAATGATCCCTTCTGCAGTCTGTCCAGGTGTGCACAAAAACTCCCTGACCACTTAACAAAATATTTCCCATAATGATCTCTTCTGCCTTCTGTCTGTTTGTCTGTATATGCACAAGCACTCCCAAATTAAACATTTCCCAGAAAGATACTTTTTGCAGTCTGCCCATGTATGCACAAATACTCCCTTAAGCACCAAATTAAATATTTCCCCCAATGACCCTTTCTGCATCTTCACCACTGTGTGCACAAGCACTCCCCTAACCACCAAATGAAACATTTCTGCCAGCGATCCCATCTACAGTCTGTCCATGTGCACACAAGCTCTCACCTGGTCACCAAATGAAGCATTTCATCCAGCCAACCCTTCGGCAGTCCATCCATGTATGCACAAGCACAGCCCTGACCATAAAATGAAACCTTTCCCCCAACGGACCCTTCTCATTATGTTCAAGTATGCACAAGCACTCCCCTGACCCCCAAATGAAACATTTTCCCCTACCTGTTAATTAAATTCCAAATGCAATTAAGCAGGCATTGAAAGATAGAGGATGCCCGAGGATGGGGTTTTGTATACCATCTCCAGTGATGTCACATGGTGGGCATGGCTTACTGATGTTGAATGATAGCTGATGCCTAGGTTGGGGGCTCAGTGTACTGCCTCCAGTGATGTCACAAAGTGGGCATAGCTTTTTGAACTGCTGGACACTGCATGAATGCTGGTTGGAAAAACAGACACTATGCCTTTAAGCAGGGATCTGATGTTGTCAATCGTTGTTCATTCTTGATGAATGGGTCTCGGTTCCATGCCATTATACAGCTTATGCTAGCCAAAAAATTCTCGAGCTAAGCCTCTACCCATAGAGCTAAGACTCTACTCATAATGCCCCTCTCTTCATTACCCCAGATCTCATTTGCCACTCTGTCAGCAAAATGCATCAGTTATTGTTCTCAGATAAGTCCTTAAAATTTTCTATTTTTAAGTTAAATTCTTATTTTGTTTTCACTGTCTATATATCTTATATCTCTGTATAATTGTTTTCAGCTGTGTTTGAATATGCTACCCTATAACTTTGGTAATCTCTGTTACCCTTGTTGTTAACTCCCGCCTTTCTTACCTCCTGTGGTAATTCTTAGTACCATCATTGGTACCTCTTCTTTTTCACTTATACCTTTTTAGTATTCTCCACTACCATTGTTGGTAGACCTTCTGTCTAGTGTGTGTGTGTGTGTGTGTGTGTGTGTGTGTGTGTGTGTGTGTGTGTGTTTTTAATATTAGCTACTTTTCAATGCGAACCATTAAAATGGTGGAAAAACAAAAAGGTACTTCTGGTTTCAAACAGTGCCAAGACTGTGGCCAAAAGATGCCCATTTCAGATGGGCATCTTTCATGTGTTTATTGTCTAGGAGCTCTACATCTTGACCTAGATTGTGACATCTGCCAGGTCTTTAGTCACTGGGCCTTGGTTGCGCATCAAAATAAGCTCATTTTAAAGGACTTGTTGAAAACTATTTTTCGTGAAGCTTTGTCCAAGCCTGACTCCCCTCCAAAATCAGACACTTCCAAAAAGAAGAGCCACTCAGTGCTGGTGTCTCCCATGGCACCGGTAGCCCAAAAACACAAGACTCGAGTTCCGACTACCTCCTCGGAACCGAAAGCAAAGGCACCAAAACTACAAACTCAAGAATCCTCAGCAATGACTACTG
Organism: Protopterus annectens; assembly: GCF_019279795.1. Taxonomy (NCBI): domain Eukaryota; kingdom Metazoa; phylum Chordata; order Ceratodontiformes; family Protopteridae; genus Protopterus; species Protopterus annectens. Next base: position 1,803,968,090 of record NC_056744.1, read on the forward strand.
CTACTACAGTACCTTCAGCACCGGCATCTTTGGTTTCCAGCTCAGTGCTGACTTCTCCAACGGTGCCTCAGCCAACTTTACTCACCTCCTTGGTGCTGAAACCAGAACCAATTCTCCCCAGGATGAGGTATTCACTTTCCACAGACCCCTTTGTGGGCCAGCTGCCCAGTCCCTTCCTGGACCGCCAAGAGTCTCTTTTGGGATTACATGTTCAATCCTCCAGGAGTTTCTCTGAGGTAGATGTCGTGAGATTGGTGGATTAACTGTTGGTGGGCAGATGTATTCCTGATCCTTCTCAGGCCCCTTTCCCATCCAGAGTTGGAGTATCTTCTCCAAGGATTTTTTTAATTTTAATTAATTTTTTAATACTACCTTCCTGAACATCCTTAATTACCATGCCCCAATAAGATTTTCCAGAACCAAAGCACAACCCTCCCCATGGCTACAGAAAACCACTAAGTCAGAAATGAAAAACAGGGATAAAGCCTGGGAGCACTGGTGCAAAACCAAAACCCCCTCAACTAGGCAGAAATTTCTAGAACTACCCAATAGAGTCAAAAAGCTAATAAAACAGGACAAATTCTACTACCAGTCTGCCCTAGACTCCTCACAACACAGCCCCAAACAATTCTGGTCCTCCATTAACTTCATCCTCCACCCAGGTAAAGTCAGTACCCCTCCTCCTAACATCCCTCACTCCTCAGAAAATATTGCTACCTCATTCAACACACACTTCACCCAAACCATACTATCACTAGCTAAACAACACAACCCCCCTCCCCTCCAACCCACACCTTCAACTAGTAATCTCCCCACTGCCTTCTCTTTTTTTCCTGTACCTACCTCCAACATAAGAAAACTCTTAACTAAACTTAAACCCACCAAATTAGCAGCAGACAACCTCCCACGTGAATACCTACAAATCGCAACTGATGATCTGGCCTACCCAGTATCCATCTTGATTAACCGATCTCTGTCAGAAAGTTACGTTCCCACACTGTGGAAAGTATCACATATAACTCCCCTCCACAAAGGTAGACCCTCCACAGAACTAACCAATTACCACCTCATAACTATCTCTCCCCTCTCCAAAATACTAGAGAGATGCATACACTATCAGGTCTCAGACTACCTCCTTACTAACAACCTCCTTTCCAGTACTCAGCATGGTTTCCGACCAAACCATAGCACCACCACTGCCTTACCCTCCTTTGCAAACACTATCCTTCAGCATAAAAACAATGGCTATCTCTCCTCTGCTACTTTCCTAGACCTATCTAAAGCATTTGACATGGTCCCACACAAACAACTTATCTTTGTCCTCAATAACCTATCCTTCTCACAATCAGTCACCAACTGGTTTCAGAGTTACCTGTCTGACCGCCAACAATCTGTTGTATGGCAGAATGGCATATCTCCCCAACTACCTGTCTCCATAGGGATTCTCCAAGGATCCATCCTTGGACCCCTACTCTTCTCTGTTTACACCAATAATCTAGCCTCTGCCACCAAACATGGCACACTTATACAATACGCAGATGACTCAGCCATCATCTGCTCAGCCCAGTCCCTACCAAAACTGCATAAAGTCACACAGGAAGCCTTTTCCTCTGTTGAAACTTGGTTATCCGATGCCCAATTAATACTCAACCCAAACAAAACTAAACTACTCATCTTCCAACCCACGAAACATACTGAAAACAACTCTCACTTTAACATCACAGCAAAAGACAACACCACTATATACCCAACTGAACACACCAAATTGCTAGGAATGGAAATAGACAATAAACTAAAATATGACATTCACATTTCCATGACCATAAAAAAGTCCACAAAAAACTAGGAGCGTTATACAGAAATAAGCAATTTCTTACCAAAGCAGCAAAGATTTCAATAGCAAATTCCCACCTTATCTCCACCCTACTTTATGCCTCTCCAATATATACCAACCTAAGGCAATGCGATCTAAACAAGCTAGAGACCTGCTACAACAAAATTCCCAAATTCGCCACAGGGGCATCCTACCATAGTCACCACTGTTTCTCACTTGCTGAACTGGGCTGGCTTGAACTCCCTCACCTCCTTCAATGGTATCAACTATCACTCACCCTCAAACTAGCAAACCATCCACTAAATGTCCCATCCCTCCAGAATCTACTCCAACCCTATCACACTACCAGACCACTAAGATCCAGCAACAAAAACACTTGCAGATCACCAAAGCCAATAACTCTGCTGGTGAAACACTATTCTCTTGCACCATAGCCAAATTATGGAACTCCCTCCCACCCACAATTACCTCCATACCATCATGCACCCACTTCAAAACTTTACTAAAAGTGCACCTAAAAACATGCTGGCTATGCCCTTGCAACTCCCACTATCATCCACCCCATCCAACCACTACCTTTCTTTCCACTCCACTAACTACCTTGATTATAGCAAGCTCAGATGCTCATAAGCCTAGTACTTATTATACAACAGGAACTTCTCATTGTAACATTTGTTAATGTCTGTTATGTACTTCACAGATAAAGATTCTAGTTGTCTACTGATGTACTATGTTCTTCATCTGTAAATATGTTGTAAGTAATTGCTATGTTAAATTGTTAATCGCTATGTAATCCAATGTAACTACTGTCTGTTTATTTTAACTGTGGAGCTTTTCTACCCGGGCCTCCGCTGAAAATGGACCTACGTCCAGTCGGACACTCCCAGTCAACAAATTTAAATAAATAAATAAATAAAATAAATAAATAAGGACTCCTGCACTATCTCCTCCTCTGACTTCCACCAGAGTTTCAGAACCCAGCACTTCGATTCCCCCAGTACAAGCTGTTCCATTGTGATTGGGTATCCCAACCTCTGCACCAGATCTTGCTCTGACTTCCTTGGTTCCCTCCTTGGAACAGACAGATTCTTGGGGCTGAGACTCCACTCCCAGTTCTGAGGGACTTGGATCGGCTCCTGGTTTTTATTTGGAGCCAAACTTGGCTCTCAGGACTTTGTCAGCTGTGGGTCCTTCCCTGAGTCCTGCTTCAGAGTGCGGACTTTCAGAGCAGGGTGTGACCTCAGTTTTGAGGTAGTCTTTCTCAGTTCTGGGCTCCCACTCTTCTTCAGGAGGGTCCTGCCTTCCAGGTTACGGAGAGAGCTTTAGCATCTGCAGGCTGTCAGCTGGTCTCTACTGCATCGGACTGTCACATTACCATATCTTCTGGTCCAGAGCTGACACCAATCTCCACGACAGGACAGTGAGCAATGATGGTTCAAGTTACCCCTGTACAGGGCCCCTCTTCTTCGGAGTCTTCCTCAGAGATCCCCGCTGAGGAACCACCCCTGTAAGAAGATGTTCAAGAGGAAGCACCTAGATTCCCTGGAAGAATCTGTCACAGAGGACACAGACTTCGATGAAGGGAAAGGTTCCCCCCAATCACCCCCTGAAGATGTCTCCTTTGTGGACATCCTAGAGATACTCAAGCAGAGGGGTAACTGGAAGCCCCAAGACCCAACCTCAGAGGAATCCATGTACTTGCAAGCATTTAGTGCTTGACCATCTACTTCCTTGGTGATCCCACCTGGTGATGATCTTATTAAGCTGATTGCACAGCAGGCTTGGAAGGCTCTGGACTCCATAAAGCCTATTCCCCAGAGACCAGACCAAATTCTATCCCCACCAGAGCACCACTAATATTGGGCCCAAGGGGTTCCCATGGTGGTGGCGGCTGCCATCCAAGAAGGAACTCGCTGATGAGAGTCCTACTGTACATCAGCCTAACTGGGAGTCTAGCACCATGGACAGATTTGGAAAGTGGGTCCATGCTTCATTGACCTTCACACACAGGTCCTTGAACTTTATGACGCACTTTACTAGCCTCCAGAGAGTTCGGATTAAGGAGTTATCAGATACTCTCACTAGAGCTGTGTCTAACGAGGTGCAGGATAAGGTCACCTCTCAACCAGCCACCCTGGAGTCTATATCAAATTCTTCTATGTGGCTTATTGCAGATGCAGCCGAAGGCATGACCAGAACAATGAGTTGCAGTAAGGTGACACACCTGGATGTGTTTGTGTGAATTTGTGGAGCCCTTCAAGTCTTCCTTCATCAGGGCTCCTTTTGATGGATCATCTTTGTTTGGCCTCAAGGCAAAGGACACATTAGCCAGGTGTGAAAAGGATGGAAAGACCCTGTATGCTGTGGGCATTCATTTTTGTACTCCTCAGCGATCCTATTCCAGGAATCAGAGATGTGGAAAGATGTGGTTCAAGAAGTCCCAGTGGCCTTTTCAGACACACATGGGCAGTGGCTCCCCTCAGGGCAGAGGACTCAGGTCTGAGGAGCTCAGATGGAAGATGCCGGCTGCAAGGCAAAGGTGGCCCATGAAACCAGGGTTCCAGAGACTTCTTCCCTGGACAACCCTACCAGCACTTCTGAAAGGAGGCTCATTTGCTTACCTCTGGAAGCAGTTGGGGAAGACTCTCACTGCACTCGACATCCTGGTGATAAACAACCTCCGATACTTGGGTATAGAGAATCATTACCAGAGGCTATGCCTTTCACCCTTTTCCCAAGATCATTGAGAAAAATCCCTGATGTTCCACCCAATCAGAGGGATCAAGCAGCCATAGTGGTTCAAAAGCTGCTAGAAAAAAGAGTCATCCAAGAAGTCCCACCAGACCAGATCTGGGTTTTGCTCCAGGTTCTTTTTGGTGTCAAAGAGGATGAGGGAATTGGAGGCCGATATTGGACCTCAGCCTTCCAAACAAATTTGTTCATCAGACAAAATTCTGGATGGTCATGGTTCAGTCTATTCTCTCAGTTCTAGGGGCAAATAGTTGGATGTGCTCTACAGACTTTCAAGATGCATATTACCACATAAAGATGGATAAACGCTCAAGAAGGTTTCTCCGATTCCGGCTAGGGGCCAGTCATTATCAGTTCAGAGCACTGCCCTTTGGCCTCACCACAGCCCCCAGAGTGTTCACCAAATGCATAGTAGCAGTCACGGCTCAAGCAAGACTCCACGGATTCCAGGTATTTCCTTATCTAGATGACTGGCTCCTCACCACCCCTACCAGGCATCTACTGCTTCAAGCCACAGACTTCATCATACACTTTTTCAGTGCTCTGGGCAGAACAGTCAACAAATAAAAGTCACAGCTGTTTTCCACTCAGGACCTAGAATTCATAGGAGCCCACCTCAACACAGTTTTGTGTATAGCTTCTCTACTCTTTCACAGGCTCCAAAAGATAAGTCTCGAGTTCAGCTCTTTTTAGTAAAGATCAAGGTGCCCGCTCTACTTGTCCTTCAAGCCCTAGGATCTATGGTGGCAGACATCACCCTTGTTCTCTTGGCAAGATTTCACATGAGGATACTTCAATGGCTTTTGGATTCTCAGTGGTCCATTCTGTCTCATCCGATGACTCACCTGATCTTAGTAACAGGTCGCTGCAAAAAGGATCTATCCTGGTGGATGCTGTCAGAAGAAATTCTAATGGGGGCGTCCCTTTGTTCCCACTCAACCCAAGATCATAGTGACCACGGATGCCTCCCAGATGGGGGTGGGGCAGCATTACCTGGGAAGAATAGTCCAAAGCACCTGGTCACCACAAGAGGCCAACTTGCGCATCAATGTCCTGGAAATAAGAGCAGTGCTCCTAGCATTGCAAGCCTTTCAATTTGCTCTTCCTCTGAGAACAGTTGTGATCCAGTCAGACAAAATGTCAGTGGTATGGTACATCAACAAACAAGGTGGAACCAAATCCTACCCCCTTTGCCAGGAAGCTCTCAGAGTATTACAATGGGTGATGTATTCCAACCACTTTCTTGTGGCAACCCATATCCCGGGAAGCTCCAATGTGATAGCAGATAAATTGAGCAGACACATTCTACTGCCTCATGAGTGATCTCTTGGTTTACCTTCATTTCATCTGCCATGGTATGTGGGATCATGCTTTTCTGTGATTCAACAGGGCGAATCACGGAAGACTTCAGAGGACAAATATCAAAGATGGTTTGACTGAAAATCATTCTCGACATTTGTCCATGTGTTTTAATGGCTAAATGCATTCACGTTAGCCATTCAAACATCTGTGAGTGTGCGTTGTGAGTTTTTGCGGACATCCTTTCAATGAAATGACGTCAGACAAGTGACTCACGATGAAATGAAGGTAAACCAATCTCTTAATCCCAAAGTAACAAGGGAAATCTTTTACCACTGAGGCCAGCCTTGTTGTGATCTCGTTGCCTCACCAATGAACAAGTACAGCAGCTGCTTTGCCCTAATCCCCCCTCAGGGTGAGTGTCTGACAGATGCCCTCCTTCTCAATTGGCCCTCAGGTCTTTTTATGCCTTTCTCCTCATACCCCTGTTCCTAAAGAAAGTCCAAAGGTTGTGAAGCTAAGTGATTCTCATTGCTCCTTTTTGGCCCAGGCAAGTTTGGTCCCCTTTCTATGGCCTGACTTGATTTACCATCCGTGGATTCTGGACCCAGTTCTAGATCTGCTGTCTCACCCACAGGGATTGGTGCATCCTGATCTATGCACTCTCAAGCTCACAGCTTGGTACCTCCAATTCCGTTAGTAATCAAGCAGAATAATATTATTTCCCCCATAAAAAAAAATTCTTCTTGCTTCCCACAGACCTTCCACCAGAAGACTATATTCCAGTAAATGAAAAAGATTTTCAATTGGGCCTCTGAAAACAATTAGGACCCCTTTTCAGCACCTATTGAAAAAGTTTTGGAATTTTTAGCTGCCCTTTTTGACCAGGGAGCTTCTGCGTCCACCATTAGAGTTCAGTTAGCAGCCATTTCTAATTTTCACAATGGGTTCGATGACCATTCCTTAATTTCTCATCACCTATGCAAGATTTTTCTCAAAGGTGTTTTATGCCTAAAACCTCCATTCAAAGATCCCTCAGCCTCCTGGGATCTAACCTTAGTTTTGCAATCTTTAGTACTGTCTCCCTTTGAACCAGTGGCTACTTGCCATCTCAAATTCTTTTCCTGGAGAACTCTTTTTCTAATAGCCATCACTTCCACCAGAAGAGTCTCTGAGATCTGGGCACTATGTGCAAAACCCCTCATATATCTTTTTTCATAAGGAAGGGTCTCATTGAGAACTAACCCTTCCTTTCTTCCTAAGGTGGTCTCTGAATCTAATATTAATCAAACTATTGAGTTACCAGTTTTCTTCCCTCAGTTTTCCAACAAAGGTGAATATTGCTTGCATTTACTGGACATTCATAGGCAACTACATTTTTACCTTGACAGGATTAAAGAGTCTAGGAAATAAGATCAATTGTTTATTTCCTTTTCTGGCCCAAAGGTGGAAAAAGCTGTGTCAAAAGTGTCTTTATCTAGATGGCTGAGAGATTGTGTTACTTTCATTTATGAGCATAGCAACCAAAAGTTACATGTGCCTGTAAGAGTACACTCAACCTGATCAATTGCCACACCAGCTGTTTTTCATTCAAAAGCTTCCATGGACGAAATATGTGTAGCTGCAACTTGGGCTATGCCTCATACCTTTATCACTCATTACAAATTGGATATGGTCTCCAGGGGAAGAGCATCCTTCTGGTCTATGGTTCTCAGGAATATCCTTCCATAAGGCCACACAGGAAATAAAATAGCTGGGGACTCGACTCTGCCCCATTCATCCAGAATGAATGAAGATGGACAGTATCAGATAAAGAAGTTATGTACTCACCACAATGTTTCATCTGTGTTGTCAATCTCCGTTCATTCTTTACATCCCACCCACCTTCCCCCTCTTGTAAACTTCTTGAAGGATCGAACCCTTGTCCTGGGATTCCTTAGGGTTTTTACCTTGGACATTGATTCTTCTTGTTTCTGCTTACAATTTCTTTGCACATTCTTGCTATGGTCTGAAAACTCGATCTGAGGTAATGAAGACAGGGACATTATGGATAGAGTCATAGCTTGAGAGTTTTTTGGCTGACGCAGGCTGTATAATGGCCGAGCCAGTTCCGAGGATCAGGACCGAGTCCCATTTATCAAGAATGAATGAAGATCGACAACACAGATGGGATGTTATGGTGAGTTCATAACTTCTTTACATTAATCTTTGTGCAATGCATCTGTTACACGAGTGCTTAAACCCAAACCCTTTACATATTTAAATACAGCAAAACAAAAGATAAATACAAAGTGTAAGAAAACAAATAGCTAAATGACAAAATGATTTGCAGCAATGCAGGGTTATAGTCAGAAAATTCCATTTTATACTTAAAAACTCTTTTTACTGCCCCCATCCCACCTGGGATTTTTAAAAAAATGGGCACATCTTTCAAACTATTACCCCCTAGCATTTATTAAATGTATACATCATTTTCAGTGCTTCTTCCTACACCTATTAAAGATATTGTTTTTTAGACTAGCAATCCCTGTAGGCAATTTATGTACCTGCTGCTAAAAATGTTACTTTAGACAATTTTAGATATAATATAGCCTGAAAAGGTGCAATTTTTCTGAGTCATGCAAAGAAAACAAATGTACTCTACTAACGGCAACCTAGTGGTAATTCTGTCTATAGTATTAACAGTCCCCTGGTATATAACTGGCATTTAGTCTTCTGCACAACCTTTTTACGCTGCTCTCCACCTCTTCAGTCACCTCTGCCTTAACCATCGACTCAAGTTTAAAGTGACATGATTCTGTCTCCCTCCCTGATGTCCATCACTGCAATCTACAACCAGCAAAGATTACTGCATGCAGATTTTACCACTACAAAGTCAAATAAATGACCACAAATGGTAAACATCAATACATTGTCCTTCCCTTGAGCGTTCTGTATGACAATACCTTGAAACAGTCTACAAGTGGCAATGTTTGCATGTTTGCATCATTATAAAGGATAGCTCAGTGCAGTTAGGAAAAATGCATGTCCAACAGATGAAATATACATTTAACTTAAAATGGTCATAATATTCATAACAACAGAGAACTGTACATTTCTAACAGTTACATTTATTAGATCAAATTACACCGACTAGTAAAACATCTGCAGTTAAAGAGTGCATGTCTGAAGTTTATTTACATATGTGTCACTCAGCCAGTGTATCATGTTGTCATCAGCAAGTGTGCTTGATTGTTAAACATGTGTCATTAGCATATGTCATCACACCCATTTCATGTGTCAATCAAGCTGTCCATGCCCACGCATGCACAGATACATGATGGGGTGAAGAGAGGGCTGTAAAGATTAATAATAACCAAATGTTAACCCCTCCCTAAATCTAAAATCTCCATCACTCCCTAAATTAGTCAATAGCAGAGTTTGGACAGAGTTTCCTGCTTCTCAAGGGGGATGGTACAAGAGCTTATTAACATAAAAATCTGCTCCTGATTTTGGGCCTTTTGTTCCTCCGTTATTGTTAGCTCTGCCTAAATTTCTTACACTTAGAGGCTGAGAGGTATGCCCTCTGCTGTGCCATTATTGTCACTATCCCTGAAGTTTGTTTTTAAATTATTTTCACTTAATTATTAAAACTAAATCCGTTTAACTTATTTTCTGTTTCACAGTCCTTAAATAATGAAAACCATTTACAGACCAGGATGCACAGTAGCAAGCACTGCCCACTCCCCCTTGATTGACATCTATGTATACCAATTATATTACAATGTGAACATGTCAAGCAAACAATAATGCCTGACAGAGTGTGTGTTAATGTGTAATTAACGCCCCCCCCAGGGGTGTTATGATGCCCGACACTGCAGGCGGAAGGCCTCTACACCCCAGAAGGGCATTAATTACACATTAACACACATCCTGGAGGGCATTATTGTGCTTAGAAAATGGTGTCTCTGTAAAATTGTTGTGTTTTACTTGCTTATTTATTCTTTTAAGTACTATATATTTTGTTTATATATACCTTAAATGTAGAATAGTTCCACCATGTAATGTTTTAAACTTGCTGTAGTATTAGTTAATGGTTTTGGGAAGAAGCATTTTACATCAAGCATATACAAAAAAAATAATATAATCATGGGTGCTCGCAGGCAGGTACAAGGGGGTGCACTTGCACCCCCCTGAAACCAGCTGGCCAAGAAATTAATTTTATTTTAATTTAAAAAAAAAAAATTTTTTTTTAAAGAAAGGGCATTCCTCTTTAAGAATGCCCTTTGCATCCCATTTTAGGTGCCGGAACCATAGCTTTTACAGCTGCAAGACCTGACTCATTCGTGCACCCCACGCTATGTAATTTAAAACACAAAAGTACGCAGAAAAAAAATGATCGCATCAATTCCTGGTAGCCACACTTAAGTCAACTCTCACAGGTTGGTAAGCTCCATTTCATTTCTATGTGCAGACTGAGCTGTGCTCCATTTCATTTCCATATGCAGAGCTGTGCTCCATTATATTTAAGGGGTGTAAGCTCTGTTTCATTTCAATTCTAAATGCAGACATTTCATTATGCAGGGCTGTGCTCTGTTTCATTTAATCAGGCTGTTTCAAGAATAAAGAACTCCTCAAAGGGGGGAATAAAAGAACAGCGCTCTGTGAGCCTCTGAGCTTTATGCACTTTCATTTTAGTTGTCATTGTCAACTACATGATGCTCTTTTTATCAAGTTAATCCAAAGTTAAAAAATACTACAAACATATCAAAACAAATAAAAGCATAACTATAAAACTGTTAAAAGAATGTTCATACATTTCTATATTTCCTTCTGGAAGTTGGAAAAAGTGATGCATTTACCATGCTCATTGGCTTGTAACAGTTGACTAATTTGATAATTCTCTGCTGTGGAAAATGAAAAATGCTGCAGATTGAATACAGAGAACTTTGCAGGAAAGTAACCTTCACGGTACATATTCAGACCACAGCACATTGTCATTTAACTTAGAGTGTTAACTTAAGAGGATTATTTTTTTCATTGCTGGTTAACTGCTACTTCAGGGTAGACGGAACATAATTCTGATCTGATCAGCATTTTACAGTATAACATTTTAACTACTCAACCCACAGTTGCTCTTTTATATAACACCAGCATTTTGTCACAAGAATAGCTTTAGTATTTGAGAATAGATTGCATTGCTTGTGGATCACAGTTGTAGCAATAATTCCCCTGTGCCATTTTATTTGGACATAAAAACAATTAGGCAGTGTATTTCTCTGTCCAAACCTGAATTCATTTTCCAACTGTGCTTTAGTAAGCAATTTTATTTAAGGGGTGTGTAAGCTCTGTTTCATTTCCATATGCAGGCGTTTCAATTTAAGCAGGTTGTTTCATTTCATTATGCAGAGCTGTGCTCCATTTCACTTAAGGTGTGTGTGTGTGTGTGTGTGTGTGTGTGTGTGTGTGTGTGTGTGTGTGTGTGAGATGCCACAGTTACTTATACCTGGGGGTTAGAATTACCCAGGTTCACAGCCTGAACCTTAGGCACAACAGCCTGCATTCTCTACCCACGCCATCGCCACCAGTCCAGTTGTGAATAGGCCCTCTTAAAATTTGTGGTTTTATGGCAAATCAGTGAGAATGGAATTCACTAAATAATGATAGCCCTTTAAGTTTCAGTCTTTCTATCTTTTTTTGGAAACACATGGTAACACAAAACACTATTTTAGCAACTTTCTAAGATAATACAAACAATATTTACAATGTGTCCCTGGTTTTGGGCATTTGCCTCCTCCCCAAATAAATTCTGTCTTTTTCCAGTTTTCTTCTGCTATGAAATTGAGAGATTTAGGTGTGGCAAGTGGATGGTGCAGTGGTAGTGTTGTTACCTCAGAGAAAGAGGTTTTCTGGTTTCATTCTTGGCTGGGGTGCCTTCTGTGTGGAGTCTGTATGTCCCCCCTGTGTTTGTGTGGGTTCCCTCTAGGTGGTCTGGTTTCCTCCCATCTTACAAAGACCTGCGTCTGGAGCATTTCTTCCTGCGCCTCTGCTGAAAATTTGCTTTGTTCCAAGTTATACTTTCCTGTTAAATAAATGAAAAATTTTGCTGAGGGCTTCAGGGGTAAAGAAGTTTAGTGTTGCTTATTCCAAGTCTGTTTGCATTGTTAGTAGCAAAACAGGTAGTAGCCTTACTTTTGATGCAGAAAGCTGGGGATTCTACTCACACAGTATGCAGGTAGATTGTTGATACTGTACTGTGTTGTACTTTAAAGGGAGTGGATGTTGCAGTCCTGTGAATGTCCTCCTTTGGATGAATTACGTAGTAACTATGAACCTGTTATCAGTTTGCCATCCACTCCTTATTGCAATATTGCTAGCTTATCATTGTTTAATGTAACATAGGCAATTTATTCTTCGAGGGGTAACAGCCACTTTATTTGTAGATGAAACAATGAAATATAAAGTTGTTTCTTAGCAGCAACCTCTTCATTAGAGATCCCTTTAATGTGGAATTATTTAGATGACTGACTTCTGCAGAAATTTTGCATATTTACCGATATTGGTGGATTGTAATGACAGAAGTTTAAGTGGCCTTTTATGGTTGAAATTTTCTGAAATGGGTAGTTATGTTATTGGTTCATACATTTTGTTTCATTGCTTACTAGAAGACTGATCAAAACTACAAATTTAAAACAGTCTAACAACCGGTGCTGTATGATACAAGGAATATAATTTAATATAATCAGGAAGGTGAATCAAAGAATGCATACATGTGTTTGAAAACAGCCTAGAGGAAAGTGTGAAAGGCTCAAAATCATGGGCAAAGTTTAAGCTTTACTTTTGTTACCAAAGCAATGGATGAAGGTAAAACAGTTCACACCACATTACCTTGACCTGGCCAAGCCTTTTGACACAATCCCCTACTCAGGTGTAGTACAAAAGATGAATAATATAGGAGCAAACACTTGCGTAACTAGTTGGATTGCCAACTTGCTTACAGGATGCAGGAGATCAAAATAGGGGAAGAGACCAGTCACCAATGGAGTACCCCAGGGTTTGGTGCTGAAATTTTTCTATTTGGCATATACATCTCAAAAGTAAAAGGAAATATCAAAGGGCTTTGGCCAGCTAAGTTTGAGATGACTGCAAAGTAGAAGCAGTTATTGAATCCTCAAATGACTTAACCATCACGCAGGAAGGTTTGTCCCAAACAATAACTGGTGTCAAAATCATGACAATGCCCTCTGAAAACTAACCCAATTGTTTGGCATTTGGGAACTTGTGTGTACAGTGACCTAACTTTTGACCAACATGTGCCCAGAGTCATAAGAAAGCCTTTCTATATTGCACAACTTATAAACAAATTGTGACTAGATCTACAGATGTTGTTGTCCCCCTTTACAAAGCTCTCATTAGGTCAATCATTTTGTATAATGCCCACTTTTGCATGTATCTGTCCAGTCCCATGCAACAATTGGAATATCTTTAGAGATACGTTACTTAAAAGGATAGAAGTCCTAAACAACAAGTCTTGCATGGACCACCTCAAAGATTTATTACTATAGTCAGTATACCGCAGAATGCTTAGAGGTGACGGAGGTGACGTGTCTGGCATACAAGGCATCCTCCAACCTAATACAGATGAACCTAATGAACATCAAGTCAAATGGCATCAGAAATACTCAGTCCGGGTATTTAAAGTGTATGTTGTGAAAGATGGATATATATCACAGAGGTCACCACTGTTCCAGAGCACTATCCAAGTAAAACAAAGCTTATCCCTGTCCATATTCAAATGCAACTTGGATCTACGGATGGGTAATAGAAAGTATACTCCAGGATTGCCCCTAATGTATAGAGGCAGTTCCTAAATGCCACATCCCTTATATGGGTCCCCTCAAATTATCCATGGAATGATCACAGTTGTTCTCACTAGGGCTAATTATGCAATTAGGAGCCATGGGCTAGGTAAGACCAATCAGAAAATGTTAATTCAAGCACCAAAAGGGAACTGGCTAAGCTTAAAAAGTCCTCCAAGTGAACCTATGTTGTGGTAGTAAAAAGTTATAAAAAACTGCACATTTTAGATCACTAAGTGCCCCTCTCACCCCTCAGTCTTTAACAGCTTCCAGTGTCTGATGCAACAGGTGTTTGTGACCTGTTTTTCATCTTCTGTCTGTGCGAACGATGGTTTACATCTTCATCTTTCGTGCCTACTGGGAATTTGAATTCCAGAGGACGTTCGGACTGCGGACGGGTGTAGAAGTGAGAGGTAGGTGTGCACACGCGTGTGTGTGGAGCTAAGAATAAGCATTTTTCCTTTATTATGATTAAGAAAATAGAATTGTGCAGAAAACAGTCATGATCATTAACAGAACTTAATCTATTCTCTTGTGTTTTGAATGAGCCAAAGAAGCAAAAGTATTTCCTACTTAAAACAAAAAGTCATCTTATTTCTGTTTAATACAAGATTCACATTATTTCTGCTTAATGCATGTTATTTTCTTGTCCATCTTTGTTGGCTTAAGTACTGCATTGAAAACGTAGGCAAAAAAAGACTTTGCATGTGCCATTAACATTGGTGGATGACAGCCATAATTAATACAGAAACGTTGATTCATCTGTGGCTATCTATACACTCCCTTTTATTGCATGTCAGAATGTGTGAAATGGAAAATAGTTCTTGTTTTGTAATCACTACAAATCAGGATAAATATTTCATACATGTAGACAAGAAATGGTACGTCTTGTTAAATCAAAAATAAGTCCAAATTAAGAATAAAAAGGAATGAATCAGCAAATATTTGACAAACACGTGCATATAAATCATACTTACAAGGTAATGTAGATTGTAAGCAAACTTAATATTCTAAAAAGGTCAAGAAAATAATTACTGAGAACTGTATTAAATTATTAATGAGTTCATTACAAACTTCTTCTTCTTTCGGCTTTTCCGGGGAAGTTAGTCGCCACAGCGGATCACCTGTCCGCTCATGATTGGCAGTGGAGTTTTACAGTGTCGAGTTGCCAGCCCGGCGCCCAACCTTCCACAGAAGGCACACACATGCACACACTCACACCTAGGGCCAATTTAGAGTGTCCAACCCACCTACAGCATGTCTTTGGGATGTGGGAGGAAACTGGAGCACCCGGAGGAAACCCACAGGGAGGACATGCAGACACTGCATAGAAGGCACCCCAGCCGAGAATCAAACCGGAGAACCTCTTGCTGTGAGGTGGCAATGCTAACCGCTGCACCTCTATGGACGCCCAATGAGTTCATTACAAACAGTTATGCTTATTTTAAAAACATCGAACATTATATCATTGGGGTCTTTATCAAAATTTCTCAACCTTAATGTATACCTTAATAATTACCTTCGGTCCCACCAATAAGCGTGTGCAGCTCAATAGTCAAACGAATTGCTGGATAAAATTCAATAATCCACGAATAGTTGGATGAAACTCACAGTTTATTGTTGGACATCACGACAATTCACCTTAAGCGACAACAAACACATAAAACATATCCTTGTGAGCGATAGGTCCCACACAGAACACCGCTGTAACAAACAGATACTGTGCACAACGTAAACAGGGAAATAACATAAAAATAACATAAAAAGCAAGTCAGTTTAGCGCTTTCAACCAAAACAACTGGTCTTCTTCAGAACTGAGGATAAATACATTGTCGTGATGTCCAACAATAAACTGCGAGTTTCATCCAACTATTCGTGGATTACTGAATTTTATCCAGCAATTCGTTTGACTATTGAGCTGCACACGCTTATTGGTGGGACCGAAGGTGGTTACGCTGTATTGGTTTCAGTTTTTTTACGATACCTTAATAATTAGGTTATTATGTTTGCAAAATATTTGGCAACTGAAAATCAATGCACAATTAATTAAATCAATCAATAAATAAAATAAAATTCTTTGGATTTAGTCTTGAGATCTAGAGCATAATTTATTATTTGAAGGTTCACAACCAACTATAACAGTGGAACAAATTGTATTCTCTTGAAAAACAAAAACTTTTCATTGAGATAAAATATTAACTTTAAGTTTTATTTACTGGACTAAACGTTAAATATTTACTAACTGAATTTAGCATGATACTAGTAGGAATAAGGAACTGGATTTCATATGGTTTCACTACTCATCCTGAACACACAAACACCGATACATTCATATGGTTGCTCTTAGTTCAAGTTCATAGATATACCTTTACTTAACAAATTTTTATAAAGGTTCTGAAATGCATGCATACATTTATATGAAATCCTGTAAAATATATCTGCAGGTGACTGCAGAAATACATTACTTTTCAAACAATACATTTTATTCCCCATTTGAAAAAAAAACTGCATTTGATGTATACTAGGCACACCTAGAATACATTGTGGTGCAGTAGGTATTTAAAAGTGTTGTTGTTGTGTCTTCCGGCTTTTCACGGTTAGGGGTTGCCACAGCGGAACTCCGGTCCGCTAATGATTGGTAGTTGATTTTTACATGCCGAGTTACCAGCCCTGACTCACAACCTTCACGATGGTACACCCATTCATGCATGTCTCCACGCAGAAGACGCTCTAGCTGAGAATCGAACCGGACAGCGTCTTATTGTGAGGGGACAATGCTACCGCAGTACCACCACCGCGGATAGGTATTTAAAAGTGTATGTTATGAAATTGCAGGCATGGGACATTACTTTGTTAAAATATTATGAAAACATAAAATGCACTTATATTTCATTACATAAAGCACACATGAGGCTATAAATGAAAGTGACTAATGTTACTTTGCATTTCAATTTCTTCAAGAAATTCTGCAGCTCATGCTGCTTTCATAACATTTTAACAAAGTAATGTTCTAAACTGCTATTTTCAATTATCTCCAGTGATTCCATTACTCTGTTTAGCTCTCTCTTTGGCACAGATTGTGGTAGTTAAGAAGCCGAGTCGCACTGTGAGGAAAGTACATCGGTAATATTATTCAGATCTTTAATTAGACCTATTTGTAGTTACTGATCTACTTGTTTTTCTTTGGTAGCGTAATTTGCCCATTGGTAGTAAGTGGCTTTTATTTTAAAAACAGTCTGGGTTTGAATAACTGTACAAATATATATTTGTCCTGTGTCTCATCAAGAAGGTACTTTGTCAGAAGCAGGCGATTCTAGCCATGTTCTAAGTTCATGACAGCAACACTTACAATCTGATCTTATTTATTTTAGGCTTTGTCCAGATTTCTTGCACTAAGAGGTTGAGGTGTGTGAGAGAGTGAAATGCCCTAGTTGGAGTTAACAGGTGGAATTTATTTTCAAGTGCATTTTTCAAGGAATTATGAGCTTCAATGGAAGAGAAGGTTACTGCTGCTCATGTTAAGCCTGCTTAAAATGTGCAACTCTTGTTTAGCAAATGGTACCGCTATTGTGGTATGGAATTTTTAAAGCAGCACAGCAGGTAGCCTACTTGCATCTCGATACAGAGGGCTGTAGGTTCTACTCCCACAGCATGTAAATTTGTATTTTAAGGGGGTGGAGTGCTACAGCCCTGAGTATATCCTCCTTTGGATTAAATGCCTAATAACTATGAACTTGTTTTTCAGCTTGCCACCCATTTCCTATTGCAATATACCAGCTTACCATTTTCTTAATATAACATAGGCAAGTTATTCAAGGGCAAGCAGGCATTGAATAAAGTTGTTTTCTAGCAACAACCTCTTCACTGGTTTCAGATCTCTTTAATGCAGAATTATTCAGATGACTTTTACTTCTGCAAAGATTCTGTATATTGATTGATATTGGTGGATTGTATGAAAGAAGTTTTAGTAGAGTGGCTCTTTATGGTTGAAATGTTCTGAATTGGGCAGGTTGTCATTATTGGTTCATATGATTTGTTTCATTGCTTAAAGGAAAAATGTTCAGAACTATAAATTTAAAAACACACTAACAAACGGTGCTGTGTTATACAAGGGATATAATTCAATTATATAGTATAATTAATACAGTCAGGAAGGTGAATCAAATAACTTTTGACTGGTTCTAAAAATTGGTGAAAGGAGCCTATGATTTGAAAACAGCCCAAAGATAAAACTTACCCTGCGACTGGCCAGATGCATTTTCTTTGAATGCGGGTTTCAGTGTTATTTCAGTGAATGTGGGTTTCAAAGGTAGAGAAGTTTTAATGCCAAGCCTCTTTTCATTGTAAGACTATTGCTTTGTTTAGGCTTAGTAAATGTTTCAGTGTTTGTGCTATAAAATTTGGAATAAAAGTTGTAAATGAAATCCAAATATATGTAATCATTGTAGAAGTAAAGCATAAAACAGTATTGCACACTGACAGATTTGAACAGTGTCCATGACAGATGGGGAGAAATAACCAAGTAATGGGACACTGGAATGGCTGTGTGGGCAGGGTGGGGCTGCATGGACAGGGCTTGGGTTTGCATCCCCTGCAAAAAATCCCTTGTCCAGGGCCCATGACAGTGCAACCATTAACACCACCTGGCAATCACCAGAAGTATTCTACATGCAAAATGACACTTTCAAAAAAATATGTAGATATTTAGTTTTAGTCGCTTAGTTCTAAAATGTGTGGGGATGCTGGCAATCAATGAGGATTGAAGTCATAAATAATGACATTCAGTTACAGACTTTACATCCTTCAGAACATTAATGCAGGCAACACAAATCGTATTACTCTAGCAACTTTACTAATTATACAAGAGCAATATTTAAAATCTGTTCCTATGTTTGAGCTTCTACGTTAGGCTTTAACCGGATATCTTGAGCCAAGAAATGGAGAGGCTTGCAGACGCTGCTACTCGATCGATCTCTCTTAGCCATGCAGACTTTTTTTTCGTGTTTGTAGTAACACGGACTAAACAGCAAAAGCGCTGCTTAGTGAATGTAAAATACTGGCTCGATCAATGCGTACTTACATTACACAAACATAAAACAATCACAGATCGGTCTGCTTACAAATATGCAGGACAGAAAAGGCCATAAGTTGATTTTTTTTAAGTCAAGAGTTAGCAGAACTTGCGGTAGAAACTAAGTGCTTTGACTCTTGGATCTCACCGGTTCCATCTCCATAGACTCGGATGATTTGCCACGCGTGTCACCAGTGTCCATCCCGCAGGGTGACGTGGTCATATCTGGGTCATCATTTAGACTTACAGCATCACACTCAGGTCCCGGGCTCCTGGCAGTGTCAGTTGGGGCAAGATGTTCCAGTGCGGGTACGCTGGTAGAATTATAAAGTGCACTATGACAAGTTAGAATAAGATCATTAATGAAGTCTTGGTATATACAAGGCTGTTTCACGGATTCCACTATATGATTCAAATAAGGTGACTGCGTTCGGTCAGGCCGGACCATGTAGGGGTGAATACGGTACCTACGGTACCTCTTGATTACCAGAGAAGAACAAGGCAAGCGTGATTGTGTACAGACAGAAATTCCATCGACATCAGGAAAGGAATTTGTTTCAAGTCCGGTCCCGGGGCACTTGCCGGGGAGAGGCTCACTACTAGTACGGGAACATGGTGAGAGAGCCTGTTTTTTTCTAGAAATCTTATCTGGTGCCATGTTAGGGGGAGGCTCGATGCTAGCGATGGAACAAGGTGATCCCACAGAATAAGGTGATCCTAAAGAACGAGGTAAGAGCGTCGGATTTATAAAATCCGTATCCAGTACCATATTAAGTGAAGGCTCCATGCTAACCACCATGCAATCAGTTCCAGAAGAGACCCCCGACTGGCCGTCTTCACTTTCTACTCCACTGTCCGACTCACTGTCGAAGTCACTACTGTGTACACTGGAGCCGGTACTACTCTCCTCTGCGATTACTTCTTTCATAACTTCTACAACTTGAGCCGCTTTTCCGAGCTGATGGTTAAACATATACATTCCCGGGCCCAACTCCACTCGACACAGAGGACAGAGAGAGCAGCCCCCTTCCTTGTTTTCTTTGAACAGTATCTGCAGCACACCTCAAGCAGATGTTTTTTTCTGCAGTACATAAGGACAGGGTCAGAGAACTGATTCATACACAACCCACATGTTAAAATGTTCAAAAGTTTTTCAAACACCGACTTGTACCGCTCCATGGTGAAGTATTACAACTTTGGAAACAACAATGCTGGGAAAGACTAATAAAATTTAAAACCCATCTGACGGTAATCTCCAAATGTAGTACCTCGCAGGATACGCAGTAGCAATGACTGTCTACTACACTTGGAGATTACCAAAGTACGACCCCAGGAAACAAAATCTATCAATCTCCCACATACTGTCTCTGATTCTCCTGCTGTTTGTCTGAGATTGGTACAGCTCTACTTGTCTTTTACAAAAACTAAATTCATAACCTACTTACAGATATCTTACCATTGATGCTTACGGAATAACCTTACATGCTACTTTAAGCATTCGTCACATTGTTCAGAATTTCTTTAGTGATCCATATCCAGCATCGAGCTCTATGCATAACCAGCTCAGTAAATCCAACACATTGTTCATATTACATTACTGATTCAAATCAAGTATTGAGCTGTATATACAGAACCAGCTCAGCACATTGTCATTGCATTGCATCCTTGTGAACATATGCCTCAAATTCCATGTTTAACAAGTCAAGGTAACCACAAGGTAAATATTAATAATAACACAGACTTCAGATGAATTAAATGGCTGCAGCCATATAGAAGCCAATTATTATGAGATGTGTGCAATGCATGGATGACTTGTCCTACTTCACCATCGGGGGCAGCAGTGAGCGCTTTAATTTTAGGTTTCATTTCTGATTTACTGGAAATGGTGTGATGCATGGATGTCTTATCCTACTTCACCATCGGGGGCAGCAGTGAGCGCTTTAATTTTAGGTTTCATTTCTGATTTACGGGAAATGGTGCGTTGCATGGATGTCTCATCCTATTTCACCATCGGGGGCAGCAGTGAGCGCTTTAATTTTAGGTTTCATTTCTGATTTACTGGAAATGGTGTGATGCATGGATGTCTTATCCTACTTCACCATCGGGGGCAGCAGTGAGCGCTTTAATTTTAGGTTTCATTTCTGATTTACTGGAAATGGTGTGATGCATGGATGTCTTATCCTACTTCACCATCGGGGGCAGCAGTGAGCGCTTTAATTTTAGGTTTCATTTCTGATTTACGGGAAATGGTGTGGTGTGTGAATGTCTTATCCTACTTGATTTACGGGAAATGGTATCTCAGATGTTTTCTCCTACAGGGCTATCGTGAGCTAGTGACGTCACACGAAGATGGCAGTATAACTGACCCACTTCTTATACGGGCCCAGCACTGGGGAGGTGGATAATTTTTCGGATCAGACCGAAGAAACTACCATCAGGGCAGGGACAGGAAGTCTGGGAAGTGCAGTCCCCAAAGATACACACTGTGTATGTCTGTGGTACTGGGGCTGAACTGCCGGTGATGCACTAGAACATACTGAGAGTCGTACCTGAGCAGTTCCAAAAATGCAGAACCAGAAATGTTTAAATTACATAAACCCGTCCTTGGAAACGACACCAAACAATACTGTTACAGATAACAACAGAAAATGTAGAAAAACGGCATAACTAAGGGTTATGTTAAACATACCAGGTGTTTTTTTGGTTGGTAACCCCCAAGCAATGTCAGTAAGGAGGACTGTAGCCGTAACCTGAGACAAATGTCACAAAAAAATAACGTCACCAACGCATTCTTTCCTTTCACCGAGAATGCCAGTCCCATTGTAAGCAGCAAAACATTACGTGAAATAGTCCTTTTCTTGACCCTAAACAGCTATTCTCATTAATAGTAATAGAACATTACTGCAGCAGTGTTGAGTGTACCTCAAGTTCGTGGGGGGAAATTAACACATATTTCATGAGAAATACGAAATCGCACATACCTCTCAGTCTCTTACAGCAAGAGATCTGGACAAAGCCATACATAAAACTGGGACAGATGAATATAAATCAGGGCAATTCTTAAATGTTGCTCTTACAACCTTAGAAAGTTGATACATTAACATATTTGGCATTAGCATGAATTTTCTGCAACTCAAATGCCTGCCATTATTTTCTAACGGTAATCTTTACTGGTCTGCCACTAATTTGCCAGAAGAACATAGCTGTATGAGAAGCAAAACAAAAATTCTTCTGTCGGCTTTTCCCGGTTAGGGGTCGCCACAGCGCATCACCTGTCCACTCATGATTGGCAGTGGAGTTTTATGGTGTTGCCAGCCCGGCGCCCAACCTTCCACAGAAGACACACACACTCACAACTAGGGCCAGTTTAGAGTATCCAATCCACCTACAGCATGTCTTTGGGATGTGGGAGGAAACCAGAGCACCCGGTGGAAACCCACGAGAACACAGGGAGGACATGCAGACTCCGCACAGAAGGCACCCCAGCCGAGAATCGAACCAGAGAACCTCTTGCTGTGAAGCGGCAACAATAAAACAAAAATATGAAGCAAAAATCTGGACACTGAAAAAGTACAGTTGTGTACTCTTACCATAAATGTAGATGTTCGAGTGAGTTCACTGTTGCAGTCATTACTGTAGGGTTCTTCCTGCCGGTAGAAGCTCTCGATCGGCCAGAGTCCCAAAGTCTGGATCGGGCGTCAGCTGAGGTCGCTTTTATCCTGATGACAATGCCCCAGAAGGTATAAAGACCTCAGCTGACGCCATTACTACAGTTTTTCTTGCCCCAGAAGTCAGGTGCCCAAAAACAAACAGAACACATAAGACACCCAAGTGTCTCCAGCAAATAAACCTCAGAAAAAGAGGAGTGCAAAGGAAACACAGATGGTATGAAAGAATAACAAAAGAGGGGATAGGAGGGAGGGTAACCCAGACTGCAACAGTGAACTCACTCGAAAATCTACATTTACGGTAAGAGTACACAACTGTACTATGTTCATCGTGGTTCACTGTTGCAGTCATTACTGTAGGGTTGAATCCCAAAGCTTAAGAAAGGGTGGCTGGAGAAGGAACAGAAGGGGTGGCTACAAGACCCTGCAAAACTGCAGAGGCAAAGCCTGCCCTGGATTTAGAAAGGAGTGGGAGGTTGCAGTGCTTAGAGAAAGTATGCACCGAACTCCAAGTAGCAGCTTCCAAGATGTCCATGGTAGGAACACCATTAAGAAAGGCAGCGGAAGTAGCAGTAGCTCTGGTAGAATGTGTTCTAACATCAACTGGAACTGGTTTGCCATGATGAGAATAACAGAACTTAATACAGTGGGAAATCCACCTAGAAATAGTTTGTTTAGTGATTGCTTTTCCTTGAGAAAGAGGAGCAAAAGCCACAAATAACTGGTCAGATTTCCTGAAATTCTTGGTCCTGTGCAGGTAAAAACGAAGCTGCCTGTGTAAGTCCAAAGAATGCAAAATCCTCTCCTCCTCACTTTGAGGATTAGGATAGAAAGTAGGTAAATGAATAGCTTGATTCAGGGCCACTTTCGAAACCACCTTAGGCAGAAAGGTGGGGTTAGTCCTCAGGGAAACTCTGTCCTGATGAAAAATAATAAAGGGTTCCACAGCCATGAGTGCCTGTAATTCCAAAACTCTCCTGGCAGAGGTAATAGTTAAAAGAAAAGCAGTTTTCCAAGACAAAAAACTTTAAATCTGTGGAGGCTGCAGGTTCAAAAGGAGACAGTTAACTTATCCAAAACAAAGTTGAGATCCCAAGCAGGAACTGGTGCTCTCACCGGAGGCCTTATATTCTTTGCCCCTCTGAGAAATTGTTTAAGTAACGGATGAGAAAAAACAGGAGTATCCGTATTGTAGTGTGCAGAAATAGCAGAAGCATGAATTTTGATAGATGAAAAAGTTAGACCCTTAACATCTCTGTTAGATATTGTAAAATCAGAGGAATGTTAGGAACTGCAGAAGTGACACCTTGGGCCTGATACCAGGAGCAAAATCTTTTCCATTTACCTTCATAAGATTTCCTGGTGCTTGGCCTCCTAGCTTCAAGGAGCACGTCCATAACCTGCCTGGTAAGGGTAGGACTGATTAAAGACCCTGGATCAGCCAGGCTGCTAGATTCAAAGTCTTGATATGGCTGTGCAGGATCCGGCCCTTTTGCTGAGACAGCAGATGTGGAATTTGTGGCAGAATCCAGGGTGGACCCTGAGCAAGGTTCATCAGGGTGGAATACCAGAATTGCCGAGGCCAGTTGGGAGCCAACAAAATCATTCGCGGCCTGTTCTGTTTGATTTTGAGAAGGACCCGCGGTAGAAGAGGCAATGGAGGAAATGCATAAACTGAGAGGTGCTTCCAACTGAATGAAAGGGCATCCACTTTCCACACCAAGGTGTGGTAAGACCTCGTGCAAAATGTCTGAAGTTGATGGTTTTGGGGAGATGCAAAAAGATCTATGTCTGGGCACCCCCATGCCTGTGTTATCATCTTGAATATCCGAACATCCAACATCCATTCGTGTGGATCTGAAAGGTGTCTGCTCAGACCGTCTGCCAGAGTGTTGTCTTTTCCTGGCAGGAATTGAGCCTGTAAATCCACCTTGAAGGCCAGTGCTGTGTTCCACAAGGACATGGCCAATCTGCATAGAGGGTAAGAGCGAGAGCCTCCTTGCTTGTTTATGTACCATATCACTGCAGCATTGTCTGTCTTTATCAGTAATTGCCCCGGTAGGATGAGGTCCTTGAAGGCTGTCAGGGCATGCTGTACGGCTATCATCTCCTTCAAATTTATGTGCAGGTGCAGCTGGTCCTTTGTCCAAGCACCTTGAAGACATCTCCCTTGCATGTGGGCTCCCCATGCATAATCCGAGGCATCTGTCGTCAGGACTTGATTAGCCGGAGTGGGACAAAATGGCTTCCCCTCGTTCCGGAGACAGGCCTCAGCCCACCAAAGGAATTCTCACTTGAGACAAGGCAAAATTGTGATCACTGTTTCCAAACTGTGGCAATGCTGAGACCAAACACTCTTGAGGTACCACTGTACTTTCCTCATATGCAGCCTTGCATATGGAATCAACAGAATGCAGGACGCCATATAACCCAAAGCCTGCAGAAATTTTCTTGCAGTCAGCTGATTCATCGAGGCCAGATTTTTGAAAGAAGAAGCCAGTTGCACTCTTTTGTCGGGTGTCAAGTAAGCCATCTGGGTTGTCGAGCTCAGAAGAGCACCCAGGAAAGTAATCTGTTGAGTTGGCACCAGGTTTGACTTCGTTAGGTTCACCATGAACCCTAAGCACCTGAGAAGATACTGCACAAAAGCCAGGTGTTGAAGTAAAGTTTCCTTGCTGTCCGCTTGAATGAGACAATCATCCAGATAAGGGTAAGTATGAATTCCCTGCAGTCTGCAATACGCCATTACTGGTGCCAGGCACTTTGTAAAGACCCTGGGCACAGTAGATAAGCCAAAGGGCAGCACAGGGAACTGGTAATGCTTCGAGCCCACCTTGAATCTCAGATACCTTCTGCACCCTTGCCTTATGGGAATATGCAGGTAAGCATCTTTCAAATCCAAAGTAACCATCAAGCGTTTCTCCTCAGCATAGGCAGCAACTGCTGCAGAGTGAGCATCTTGAATTTTGGAATATCTAGAAAGGTGTTTAATACTGAAAGGTCCAGGATCGGCCTCCATGTGTTTCCTTTCCTGGGAACCAGAAAAAGTCTTGAGTAAAAACCTTGCCCTATTTCTGGAGTCGGTACCAATTCTATGGCCCCCATAGCCATGAGGGACTGAACTTGTAGTTGCGCCTCTGCCCATTGATGCTTTGGTAGATCTGGCCATCCATTTGGTGTCGGCAAGGTATGGAAATGAAACTTGTAACCCCTTAAAACTATGTCCAGTACCCATTTGTCGTGGGTTATACGGCTCCAATTGTGATGGAAAAGAGAGATCTTTCCTCCCAAAGGTGCTTCCAGGAGGAGAGTTCCTGGAACCAAAAAGGGAGAGTCATAAAGACTGTTTCCTGTAAGGTTGTGACCTATCTTCCCCACTCTGGGGAGAAGGGGCACTCCACTGTCTGCATCTGAAAGGGGTCTGTGGCTGTCCTCTACCTCTGAAATGCCTATATCTGCCTCTCTGGTATCTGTCCAAACTCGGAAAGGACCAAGGCTTAGCTGGCCAGTTCCTGCTAAATCTAGGGGGTTGTACCTGTAGAAAATCTTTAACTGTCTGCATAGATTTGGCTTTGTCTTCCATTTTCTTTAACACCTCCTCAGCCTTGGCCCCAAACAAGACGTTGTGCTGCAAGGGGGCATCCAGAAGTTTTGCCTTAACATGATCAGGTAAACTTTGTTCTTTTAACCAAGCATGCCTTCTAATAACTGCACCCATAGCTGCAGCCCTGCAAGAAGCCTCCAAAGAATCAAAACCACAGTGCAGGGAATGTCTACCCACCTGTTCAGTAGCATGCAATAAATCTTGCAATTCCTTATCTTCTGCACCACCAGAAACAGCTGACAACTTGCCTTTTAACAGAGACAAAAGGTATTGCTGATATTTCAACATATGAAATTGACCATTCAAAGCTCTAACAGACAAAGTAGCAGAAGTATATACTTTTTTGCCCCATCTTTCTAAGGCACTGGACTCTCAGTCAGAGGGAAGATGAGTCTTTGCAGAGGCTGCCTTGACACCTTTAGGGCCCTGAGAAATGGTTTCCGGATCAGCTGAAGGGTTCTTGAAAAGAAATTTGTGAGAATCTGGAACCCTATAATACACAGGAGCAGGAGGAAAGGAATCAGGAGAGAGAGAATCCTCTGAAAAAACATCATCCGCGATGTCCAAAACAGGGGGGGATAGCCAGGGGCCTATGTTGTGGGAGAAGAAGAAAATCCCTGAGCCTTTTCTTGGATTCAGAGAATACCTGCCCCCTCCCCCCAGAGAAAATGCTCTCTCATGGCATGCAAAGTTTCCCCAAAAGAATAATCCTCAGGAGGAGAAGCCGAAGGGAGGGATTCCTCAGCCTCAGAATCATCATAAGGAGGGAAGGAACAATCCAGCTCAGGGGAAGAAGCAGAAGAAATAGAAACCTAATCAGAGGAATCATAATCAGACAAAAGCTTAAGTTTCTTATCAGGAGGGGGATGGGAACCCCTGATCATAATTAACAGGTCTTCAGCCATTTTGAGCAACTGTCTCTGAGGTTTAGGACCCTGGTCAGAAGGGGCCTGAGCTTGCCTCTTTGCCTTTACTGGAGTCTTAGCCTTTGCCTTTGATGTTAAAATGGAATCCACTTTAAAATGAAGTTGCGGAGGCCTGGAAACTCCCTCAGAAGCCGGTGCCTGCACAGCGGCTCTGGACTCAACTGAGGGAACAATATCCGAAGGTTCATTCCCTGGAAATCTTGAAGGCCCCATCAGCTCCCCTCGGGAGTCGGTACAGGCAAACAGTTCAAAAGTGGCGGATGACAGGGGCTGCGAAAGCGCCTCACTGACGACCGGCGAACCGGCAACTGGCTGACTAAGTTGAATAAAATCATCTACCTTGGACCTCGGAGGCCTCTCTCTAGTCCTGTGCCTCATATACTCCAGAGGCTGGATAGGAATCTGATGACATAGTATAATTAAATCTTTTACAAAAAAAAAGAGTAGGCAAAATTGTACCAACGTTCAAAAGTGCAGTGGCTAAAAATAGCACAAAACCTACAATCAGCTACATTGTGGTCAGGACCTAAACAAGGTATACAGTAAGAGTGAAAATCTTTATGAGGTATTTGCTTCCTACAAGAAAGACAGTCATTAACTTTTTCTGACATCAGACTGGAGCAAGAAAAAAAAAAGGTTTCCCAAACGGGGTACTTATCTGAAAGAAAACTATTCCAATACAAAACATCCCCAAAAGGAGCAGGACTCTGCCGACTGGTAAATGTGAACTGCACGGCAAGAAAGACTAGAGTAATGGCATCTCAGCTGGGGTCTTTATACCTTCTGGCGCATTGTCATCAGGATAAAAGAGACCTCAGCTGACGCCCGATCCAGACTTTGGGACTCTGGCCGATCGAGAGCTTCTACCGGCAGGAAGAACCCTACAGTAATGACTGCAACAGTGAACCACGATGAACATCGAGCGGTAAGCATTACACAGGGTGCATCAGTGACAGCAATGGCTCTTGATACTTGCCAGTATTCAGTAAATGCAGCTGTTTGCATTCTGTTCTGCCATTTTCTTTATTTTTTGTCAGATTCAGCCTCAACATGTTTTTTCCCTCAAGGGAACATTCTGTGAGAGCTCTCTACATACACTTGCGGTGTTTGTTCTCATAGAATCTGTCCATTTGGTGCTGCTGTGTTTACAGACCTGTGGCTTCAACCACTGTGATATTCCACGGCACAAAGTTGCTCCAAGTAATCCCATTACATGGTTCAGCACTGCTGTCCAGCCAAGAAGTCACTGTCTACAGAAATGCCATTGATTACCAACGGCAGTGAGGGAGTATTAATGCAAAGGAGGTGATACTGCACAGACAACTTTTTGCAGTGGTCTTGGTAACTCTGTAATTTGCATGCAGCTCAAGATGAGACAGAACTCTACAGCACCATAAATCAGAAAACCTTTCCAGTGGCATATATAAGAAATCAGAAAAACTCTACAGTAACATATATCAGAAACATGACCTCTCCTTACCTGCAAGTATGACGGGGAAAAGCTGTGCCTTTGCCTGAAACACTGTCCATAAGAGCGAGCTGTACCTTGGGCAACAAAAAAGGTAGGCAACACAAGTTTAAAATTTAGCACCTAAGTATGAACTGTAAACGCGACGCATGCATGGACATGGGTCCTCCTTAAAGACGCCACTGGTGTAAATCCGCGATGCCACCACCGTTTTTTGTTGAGTTTTGTTTTGTTTTTTGTTGAAGCTGTCACAGGGGCTACACAAGACAAGATGGTCTTGTAAAAGTGTGTGTGTGTGGGGGGGTGCTTCATCCCCCTCGACCTATGTGCCCACCTGCAAATATCAAATGTAGAAAAATGGCATAACTAAGGGTTGTCTTAAATATTCCAGGTTTTTTTTTTACTTGGTAACCCCCAAGCAATGTCAGTAACAGACTGCAGCCTAAACTTAAGACAAATGTTTGAAAAAAAGTTGTTAGTTAACAAATAAAAATAAATGTCAACAAGGCATCCTTATCTTCCACCGAGAATGCCAGTTACATTGTAAGAAACAAAACATTACTTGAAATTACAGTCCTTTACTTGATTCTAAACAGCCATTCTCATTAATAGTAATAGAAACTTACTGCAGCAGTATAGAGTGTACCTGAAGTTCATGGGAAAAAAAATCTTTGATTGATGCCTTGTCTATTACGCAGGCCATGTCCATTCCTGCACGAACCGATGGGTGGGTTTGTTATCATCAATATAACCCCTTTATGCTTCTTCCAGGAGTGCAGAAAAATGCTGAATGCTGAGCAGGAGTAATTTAAAATGCAAATTTCTTTATTTTTGTTTAACATAGCTGTAATACATTTAGGGTAGCTAGGCATATGCGTACTCAGTACACTTAAATGAACACTTTTTCCGGAACATTTCTTACAAATTTTTCTCAAAAACCAAAGAATGCTTAGTGCTTTTTGTTTTTAACATATATAGCAACATAAAGCATGCTTATTAATTTATTTATGCAATACAATGCAGCTGTAATAAGTAGTCGGATCTGCAGGGACCGCCTCAATTTCAGGTATGTGAGCATGGTTTTAGCAAGTGACAGCCTTGATTGGCAGTCCCAGACCACAGACACGCCCACTACAGCATCTACTGCCTACCTATTTTAACCCTGTCCAAGATGCGTTCTATCATGCAAAAATAAAAATAAATAAATAGAATACGTTTTTTTGAACTTTGATTGCTCAGCATATGCACTGCAAACAGTGTGTGTGTGTGTGTGAGGGATAAGGTGGCAGATATATGAGTGATGATAAACATCAATTATTTACCTAAACTGACATCTGTTATTACGTTTGAAAAAGCTGACTAAAGTGTCAGTTGAGTCTCAATTTATTTATTATGGACCTGCAGCAGACGTAGTTTGGGATGACAGAAGTATTGCAGCAAGAATGTCATTTAACCAACAACAAAGCTTTCCACCTTTCATCTCCATGTGCCACATTTACTGTTTGTTTATGTGTGCATGTACTTATTCATTACTGAGATAGTCCAATTGGATAATTACAGCCAATTTCTAGAGGAGGTCGGGACAAAAAAGCTAAAAGAATTATAGTAACAATATAAGACAGTACAATGCAATACAATTTAGTACATCAATACAGCAAGCAAACTATGAAGCTCACAGCATAATTATTAGTGTTTTTTGCATACTTTAAAAAGAGAGTTCTTTTAATTAATATGATTTAAGATTATGTACCATGCAACTGTATTAAAGCAATAATGTTCATCGGCTTTTGGGTTACTACAATTAATGATAACCTATCTCAGTAATAATAATATTGGGTTAGAATTACCTATTTTCCTGAAACATAATTACTTTAATAACCCAACAGCTCTTCTGATAGCCACTAAAATACATCAATACCTTATTTCTCAACAATTTAATCAAATAATTTTCTCCGCAATCTACCTCTACATCTGAAAAGTTCAGTCTGAGTAAATACAATCCCTTGTGGTAAAAATGTTTAAAAAATGCAGATTCTGTATGTCTACAGTTATGTCCAGATATTGTCCCTAAGCATACCTCTCAAATTGACCAAATTTTCGCAGAATGACCAGATTTTTGATTCATATGTTTGATATGTCTGCCATAACATTTCTAGTTTTGAGTTTCAGACTTCATAGCCTTCAGAAAAAATGACAATAAAAAACTATTATTCTAGCAATTTTCTAAGTTTATAATACAATATTTAAAATGTACCCCCCCAATTATTTTTGGCTTTGTTCAGATTTCTTGATGTTCTTCGTTCCACATTGCTGCAGTCCTTACTATTGGGGTAGTCCGCTGTCCAGTCGGCCCGAATACCAGAGTATATGGCTGACGTCGGTCAGGGCGCATTAGACTGACGTCAGTACGTCAGGGTACTAATGCGCATGACCGACGTCATATCCTCAGTCTTTTTTGCCGCATGGTCCGATGCAGAAGCAGTTTTGCGAGTGCAGGTTGGCGTTCTGAAATATTTCCGAAGCCGGAGTTTCAGACCGAATCAGAGTTGGCTAAGTACCCCGTATTTTGGTTTTTTCTTGCCTCAGTATTTAACCGGATGTCAGAAAAAGTGAATAACTGTATTTCTTGTGGGAAACAGATCACTGGATGGTAACTTTAGATCTCAAGGAAGCTTACCTTCATGTGCCTATAAGACTAAGTTGCAGGAAGTATCTGCGTTTTCGAGCTGGAAATTCTCATTATCAGTTCTCTGCATTGCCCTTTGGCTTATCTACTGCGCCCAGAGTATTCACAAAGGTTCTGGCTCCAGTGATAGCTTACTTCAGGCTAAAAGGAATTCAAATCTATCCTTACTTGGACGACTGCCTGATTCTGGCTCAAGAAAAGGAAGACCTTCTACAGCATCTGGAATATGTTATAGCAGTGCTAAGATGCCTAGGGTATTCTGTGAACGAAATAAAGTCCAGTCTAGTACCCTCTCAAGACATGTGCTTTCTGGGTGTGAGACTGAATACAGCAGCCCAGATGGCCTTTTAACCCCGGACAAACAAAAGAGTCTATCACTTTACTTCCATCAACTATCTCATCAGTCCGTGCTGACTGCAAGGACAGTCCTTCAAGCATTAGGGTTCATGGCATCTTGTATTCTGGTGCTTCCCAATGCCAAACTGCATATGAGGAAGCTACAATGGTATCTCAAAATGTATGGACACAGCACTGCCAGGATTTGGACACTGTCATTCAAATAATACCTTGCCTTCAAAAAAGAATTTTTGTGGTGGGCTCAGGAATGTCACCTAAACACGGGACTCTCTGTGACCCGGCCAGAGGCGAGTCAGATTTTAACGACAGATGCCTCGGACATTGCTTGGGAGCTCATCTAAATGGAAAGTGGATACAAGACAAGTGGCCTGCCAGACTACAGCATCTACATATCAACATGAAGGAGATGTTAGCAGTCCAGTTTGCATTAATGGCTTTCAAGGAGTTACTTCTTCCAGGGCAGGTGTTGATTCTAACAGACAACACTACTGTCATGTGGTACATCAACAAACAAGGGGGAACACATTCTTATCACTCTATGCAGGCAAGCAATGATTTTATGGGAGACTGCGCTAAGCTTGCAACTAACTCTTCAGGCAAGGTTTCTGCCGGAGCACAGAACTCCTTAGCAGATGTGTTAAGCAGACAAATCATGGATCCCCACGAGTGGAAACTGGATCTTCATGTATTTCAGAAATTGACAGTGTCATGGGGAACTCCAGACATAGATCTGTTCGCTTCTCCACTAAACCACCAGCTGCCAAAGTTTTGCACAAAGGGGTTTCATCACACAGCTTGGAAAGTGGATGCTCTGTCTTTCAGTTGGAAAAACCTTCATGTGTATGCCTTTCCACCTCTGCCTCTTCTTCCAAAGGTGCTATTAAAAGTCAGACAAGACAAGCCAAGGATGATTTTGATAGCTCCAGATTGGCCTCGGCAACACTGGTACCCACTACTAAGGAGTCTGGTAAGGAAGCCTCCATGGCCTTTACCTTTGATTCCTCATCTGTTATCTCAGAAGGACGGTCATCTACTCAATGTCAAGCTTCACTCTCTTCATCTAACAGCCTGGCATATTCTGTGTTGAAACACAGCAGGTCTCAACTTCCTCAACAAGTTTTAAATGTGATTATGGAAGCTAGAAGACCTAGTACAAGGAAAGTGTACGCAGAAAAATGGAAGAGATTTTTATTTTGGAGTACAGCAAAGAATTTGGAGATTTCTGAGCCTAATTTGAGTGTGGCTCTTCAATATCTTACTGAGTTATTGGACAAAGGTTTGTCCTTCTCTTCCATTAAGATTCATGCTGCAGCAATTTCAGCTCACTATGATTGTGACCCACCATTGTTTTCGCATCCTTTGTTCAAGCAGTTTCTTAGAGGGCAAAGAATATAAGACCCCCACGTAGAGCTCCTACTCCTGCTTGGGATCTCAATTTTGTGTTGGAAAAACTTACTCTACAACCTTTTGAGCCTGCGGCTACTGCTGAATTGAAATACTTGTCATGGAAGACTGCTTTTCTGTTGGCTATTACTTCTGCAAGAAGGGTGTCTGAGTTGCAGGCCCTTATGGCAGTGGAGCCCTTTTGATTTTCCATAAGGATAGGGTATCATTACGTACTAATCCTTCCTTTATGCCTAAGGTGGTTTCTAGTGTGGCTTTAAACCAAACTATTCATTTGCCTACTTTTATGCAGACCCTCAAAATAAAGGGGAAAAGATTTTGCACACTTTAGATGTACACAGGCAATTGCGTTATTATTTAAGCAGGACTAAGGATTTTAGGCAGTCTCAGCAGTTGTTTGTTTCTTTTGCTTTGAGTTCAGGGCAAGCCTGTGTCAAAACAAACTATTTCTAGGTGGATTGGGTTTTGCATTGCATTTTGTTATTCCCATCATGGCAAGGAGATTCCAGCTGGGATTAGGCCTCATTCCACTAGGGCTACTGCCACTTCAACAGCATTTCTAAGGGGGTGGCAACTAAGGATATTTTGGAGGCAGCTACTTGGAGTTCAGTGCATACTTTCTCTAAGCATTATCACCTTCCTATCTACTCTAAGTCTAGGGCTGGTTTTGCCACAGCTGTTTTGCAAGGCATGTTGTCAGCTCCTACTTCTTTATGATTTGCCAGCCTCCCTTACCTCTGCTTTGGGATTCTACCCAATAGTAAGGACTGCAGCAATGTGGAACGAAGAACATAGTACAGTTTTGTACCTACCATAAATGTAGATGTTCGAGGATCCACATTGCTGCAGTCCAATACCCTCCCTCCTTCCCCTCTGTGTTTAGGGGTGGTTGTGTAGGTGCGGTTATATGCTGATATTTTTGTATATATTTGTGTATATATTGTACATATTTTGGTGCAGGTATTTTGGGCCTTGTCTTTTTAGGGTCTTCTGACATCTGGGGCAAGAAAAGACTGAGGATATGACGTCGGTCATGCGCATTAGTACCCTGACGTACTGACGTCAGTCTAATGCGCCCTGACCCGCGTCATATACTCTGGTATTCGGGCCGACTGGACAGCGGACTACCCCAATAGTAAGGACTGCAGCAATGTGGATCCTCGAACATCTACATTTATGGTAGGTACAAAACTGTACTTTCTAAGATGTTGAGAGGTATGTCCCCTAACTCTGGGGGTACAGCTCCGACAATACTCAGGGCAGACTTGGACAATAATCATGTTGAGAAATGGAGCCAATTTACACCACTCATAAATAAATCCTAATCTTAATGACTATAAATGTATCTAATAGATTGTGGAATATATGGGCTAAACCTGTCATCGAGAAATTGACAAATATGCATTGATAGTATATTCACATAAAAAAAGTTGAAAGGTGGGCATAGAGTGGAAAGGGCAGAGAAGAGGAAAATTAAGACTGCAAGTAATGGGGAGGGGTAGATAGAAAGGGTAAGTAGGGTAAATAATAAGCACAAGGGTAGTTACTCTTTGCTGGTTGTGTTAGCAGCAGGGGTTATAGCAAAATCCCTGCTTGGGAAGCATTTACAAGCACATTTGCTCAGAAATGCTTTTTTTAAGTTGGCTTCTGATTTTTGGGGAAGTGACAATTCTTTTAGCTTACCTGGCAGTGTTTTGTGTGTGTGTGCGCGTATGTGTTAGTGGTGTTACTGAATAGCAATGGTTTGCGGTGTGCAGTTTTACAAGGGGGTGCTTAGGAAGAGGGAGGAAGGACTGCAAGTGTAGATTGTACGTGTGATTGTTTTGTTAAGGCTGCTAACAAAGAACTGGAAAGTTTTGGGATGCATACATTTGTAAGATACAGATAAAATGTAGTAGTGTGTGTCTTTGATTTGTTGCTATCCACTTGGCCTTTGCTGCAACTGAACAGTGATGATCTGTTCAATTGACTGAATTTTGAGAACAGGAGTGAGTGTATTTGGGATTTTATTGCCTTACTTTGGAACTGATCAAGCCAGGTTCTAAGGTTGAACAATGGTATGCTTTCGCACATAGCTCAGGATTGTCACTGGTCAGTATGTATGGAAAAAAGCACATAGTTCCAGATGGCCACTGACCATTATACATGGCACAAAGCACATAGCTCTGGATGGCCACTGGGCAGTACGCATGGAACAAAGCACATAGCTCCAGAAGGAAAGTGGACTTTTCACAGCCTGCTTAGCACAATCTAAAATCAGTCTTGTCATAAAAATATGGAATATTAAACGTATTGCACTGAACTGTCCTTCAGTGTTTCACTCTGAGTTCTCAACTGAGGAAAATATCCTAAATATAGTTCAAAACATACCTCCCATTTTACAAAACCATACCCCATCAGTAATGACGTCTGCAGAACATTTCATTCATTGCATGATAATCCCATTAGGGTGAAACATTGACAGTGTGGAAACCTCTCTGAGATGCAGGATGAACCCCTGTCTCTACTGCCTCAACAAGGAGAAATGGGACATTTGCATCTTTTTCCACTGCATCAAAAAAAAAAAATCACCTAATTTCCCACCTACTGTGAAGATCTTTTTCCCAGTGAAAAGTTTTTTTTTTAATTTAAGCTTGAAGTGATTAAAGAAATCTGGTACACAGCTAAGAGTGATGAAACCAAGCATATAGTAAATTGCTTAAAATTGATATGCTATGGCTTTCCTTAATCCTTATCCCAACATTTCTGAAATGCTGCCATTATCCTTATAGTTTATTTAGAGGATAATTATAAAATGTTAGTAATAACATAAATAGCAACAGTTGTAAATTTTATGTGATGATGGAGATGAAAATGGGCAAACAAATCCTGAAGTGGCCTTTAGATATAAACAGAGAGTGCACAGACCAGTTGTGATATTCAACAATACTTTGCAAGCAGGCATATTTTGGTAGATGCCATGCAGGTTATTGAATGGTTAGTGTCCTTCATTAGTCACTGGCAACAAGATCTGCATTCGGGAGTCACTTGAATTAGGTGTATTTTTGTCATAAAATGTATAGAGTATATGTTAATTGCTGAACATTATTAATTGCTTGGGAGAATGACAACTATAGTAGGGTCACCACAATGGGATTGCAAGTAGTATAAGGAAATTCTCTGGAGTGTGTAGAACTAAAACTGTCTATAGTATTCTGCCTTAGTGGACACTGGCTGCAGTGCCTTATAAGGTAATGACCGCTAATTCTACCATTCTGCAGGAAGACTTCAAGGATCACATGAAGACTTATGGATATACCTAGGGAGTGTGACAGTACAGACAGCTTGTCTGACCCAAACCTGCATGCTGAACTGTTACAGACTTTGTATGCAGGTCTTTGACTATTCTACATAACCACCATGTTCAAACACAAGTCTGCTTAAAGGGTACTTGGCAGAACAGTACCCTGGTTCAAAGCTTGATTACAGGCTTTATGGTTATCAGAAGTGAGGTAATAAATCACCAACTGTGTCAAGAAAAGCAATTCGAAACTGTCAGGTGATCACAGTTGGTGCTGGAGTTGATTGTTTGCCTTGGGTAAAGCTGTCGCAACTGGTGCTGAGTTGACTATCCCAATGCGATCACAATTGGTGTTGAATTGGATTGTTTGCCCCGGGTGATTACCGGACAAAGATCCACAACGCCAAACATGTACAAAGGATATACTGAAAATGCATTTGCCCTCGCCATCAATGGCTTATCCTGCCATAACCCAACATGTACAAAGGATATCCTGAAAATGCATTTGCCTCAGGTGATCCACGGACGGTGATCCATGAAACCACAACATGTACAAAGGGTATCCTGAAATGCATTTGATTCCCAGGTGATTTACTAGGACAGATCCCTGAGACCCCAACTTGTATGATATAATTAAAGCCCATGTGGTCACCATGCATCCACACATCCAACAGAACCTTGAAATGCCTGGTGATTACTGACAGATCCATGAAACCCTAACATGTACAAAATGATATACTGAAAATGCTACTGCCCAGATTACTGGACAGATCCATGAAACCCCAACATGTACAAAGGGTATCCTAAACAGCCACTGCTGCATCTGTGTGGGGTTGTTTTAGGCTGCTGCATCTGTGTAGGAAGAGCTTTTAGCTGCTACTTCTCTACAAGATTCCTCCTCGTCATACACTGTATGTGAATGGCTCCTGCGGTTCAACATTTGTACACCAGTGGTGGGAAGCAAGCAGTGATGGTCAAAGCCCGCTTCTCCAGTCTCATGACATAAACCCCAAAGTTCTGTTTTTTATGTCACCATGGATGAGTTGTCTGGTTAAATAAATAAGTGTAAGAGGTGTAGTAATGCTACAGCTCATCTTACCCCCAAAAGTAATAATATAATTAACATTCAGTGATAGCTCTCAGTTACAAAAATATGTCTCTGTGATCAAACAATGAACATAGTGTTCCTTCTTTCCTTCCAAGGGAAGGATTTGTCATCCAACAGTACCCTTTTTATACTGTGACTTCATGTCACAACCTTCATGCCCAACTACCGCCATCTGCTCTACTCAATGACACTCTCCTGCCTTCGGATTGTCATTCCTGACTGTCGGAGATCTTTCTACTATAATCCATCTATCTCTTTGCTGGCTGTATCCCAGCTTCCTTTTGCCTTCTTCCCCATCTCCAAATCACAGTAATCTGTCCTTTGATGTTCTCCATGGTCTCACTTCTAGTTTCTGCTCGATTGCCTCATTTCTTTCATTTGTCCCACACTCCTGTACTATTCCTACCTCCCTGTCTCATCCACTATCTCTATCACCTCTAGTTTCTTCGCTGCTCTTGCCTCTTCCACCAGTCTCCGTTTCTGTGCAATCTGACTTTTTCAGCTTCTTTACATCCACCATCCCAACATCCAGCCTACTGCAGCCCCCATCCTAGTTTTGACCTCCTTATTCATGTGCTTCCCTACACAGAAGCCATACTGACCTCCACCCTGCCATCCACCCCAGCTCCACAAAGATTTCTTTTTAAACTGCAGCAAACAGTTGCTAATTTATACCCTTTCCTGCACAGATGTAGCCTACAGTTTATACCGCGGTCTGCACATGAAACAGTACAGTGATCAGGTTTTAGTAAACAAAACAAAAACTTTCTTTCTTTTAAGATTAGCAGCTGATAAAGAGTTTACATCACATCACACCTGTACAAATTAATAATGCGGGCTTTAAAAAGCAGTGTTGCATTAAATAGAGATTCAGATTGGCTGATTGCACTCCCTCCAACGCACGGCTCTTCTTGCTGCACAGGGCAGTTGCCTGCCTTGCCCTTACCCTAACTTCGCCTTACTGCTCCCAGACACCTGAAGATGTTTTACCTCTTCCCCACTCATTTTCCCTTCTCCTATCTCAGTTCTCAGCCTTTCCTTCTGATTTTCCACATTTGCTGCCATTACAAAGTCTCTTACATCTGTGCTCAGCTTTCCATCATGTGCAAAGCTGGTTTTGTTCCATTCCCGTATCATTTGCCGAAGTTCTTGTTTCAGAGTCTGCCTGTAATGCCACATTGTCTGCATACAGAAAATGTTGTTGATACATCCCCTCTGACCTGTTTGCTAAATGTAATCTTTGTCACAGAGTATGAACAGCAGTGAGCCTGCCAGAGTTGAACCCTGAAGCACACCCACTCCCACTGAGATACCCTCTGTGAGTCGAATCAATGTCTGTAATGCATGTACTTTGGGTCCTTTTGAACACAGTCTTTCAATTCTACCACTGTCTAATGTGACTTCGATCCATTGCCAGGACTGCCAAGTTCTCGGCTTTTCTTGGGATCTTGTCGCTTTCTCTAAGCCTAGAAATGCCCAGATGGACTCTATCCTCACCTCTTGCTTCTTCCCAGCTGTCCTCACTGCAAACATTGGGATTGTGCTGCATCCTCATCTGAATCCAAACTGCTTTGATGATTCCCATTTTTCTTTCTACTATTCTGCATTTTTCATTTATTAATCACCACTCTCTATGAACTTTTCTATTCAGTGTGAGAGGAATTTGAATACCTCTATGTCCACTACACCCAGAGTTGTGAATGTCCCTTTGTTCACTTTTACTTTTTGCTTTTACCGTATGCTTATATTCTCCAGTCATCCTTCATATTAATCCTTTTCTCTGCATTCTGCCATGAATAGATACCCTCCTGGAGCCATTTTGCCCTATGTCCCCAACATCTTTATCACATATCTGCCAGCGACCTCATCTGAGCCTGCTGCTTTTCCCTGACTTCATTTTCCTTAATTGTAATTTCTTAGCCCTTCCTAAGTCGGTTGCCTTCTTTCTTGCATTGTGTTAAACCGTATCCTTGAGGGAATTTTGCTTATGTGGAGTCATTTAGATGCTGCTAGAGTCCTCTGTCCATCTTGCCTTTAGTGTCCTCAAATGGACTACTGATCAGGTTGTTCCTTGGCATCACTTATGAATAGTGTCTGATGCTCATCCTTTTTTCCTTTTCTGTCTTTGCACTGATAGAGTTTCTTTCTTACCATCTAGAGGCACTTTTCAGAAGGTTGCATAGAATGCTGCCTTGATGCGCTTGTTCTTTTGCCCAGCAGTAACTGCTCTCTTTATGCCTCTGTGTGTGCCCAACCAAGTATTCCTTCTTAAGTCAGATCCATCTTTTCTATCTTCCATGCTTTTTCCTGCACTCCTGCTTTCTTTTGATGACTTCCTAGACTTTATACTTTACTACCAGATGTCCTTATATAACTCATTTCCATACCTGTCTTGGCTGTATATCACATTTCTACAGTCCTCACACCACATCTTTCTGTTTTTTCTGGTGTACTGGCATTCTTTTTTTTTAATTCCACCCTATTTCCAGTTTCTTCCCTGAGGTGCACAGAGCCATGGAAGTATTTCTTTGAACTCTTGTGCTTTCTTTCCAGTCAACTTACGGGTCTTCAGCCTAGTTTGTGTTGACCTTAGAGCCTTTTCTCTGACCACTGCTGACGGCTGGTGGTTTATTAACTGTGGACAGACTATTTTGCTTGGGATAATGCTGCTGCACTTCCCTTTCCTTCCTAGGAGGACGATCCATCTTAGATTCATACTACCGGCCACTGTGTATGTGTCTTGTAACTGACTGTTGCTGTAAGAACATACATCTCAAGTTTCTTACATACATAAACCCACTCTGTCCTCTTTTTATCCATATGTTAATAAAATAATGGAGCAAATTCAAGATTTGAAAAATAGGGAAATAAAAATGGATACATGGGTATAATCTAGTCTTTCCTGGCATGTATAAAGTATCTTTTTTTATTATATAATTCCATGTAACAAACTCTCAGAAATCATGCAAGCATCTTGCATTTTTCACAATACTAACTCCTTGTGGTACAGTATAATCAGTTAACTAATGTTACGCTACGTTGGAACATTTTTCACAATACTTTAACTCCTTGTGGTAACAGTATAATATAGTTAATGTAAGCGCACTTACTACGGTGGAACATTTTTCACAATACTACTAACTGCTTTGTTGGTACAGATATAATATAGTTAATCGTTACATACTACACATTGATCACTCATAATACTAATACTGGCCAGATTTTTAATTTTCGCCTAGTTAATCGTTACACTTACTACACATTAGAACATTTTTTTCTTTAATACTAACTCCTTGTGGGTACAGTATAATATAGTTAATCGCTACACTTTACTACACATTGAACATGTTTTCACAATACCTAAACTCCTTGTGGGTTTTGAGTATAATATAGTTAATGCTGCTACACCTCTTACTACACATTACTAAACATTTTTCACAATACTAACTCCCTTAGTGGGTACAGTTATATAATGTAGCTAATGCGTTACACTTACACATTGGAACACCATTTTTCATAATACTAACTCCTTGTGGGTACAGTATAATATAGTTTGTCGTTACACTTACTACACATTGGAACATTTTTCTATACTAACTCCTTTTGTGGGTACAGTATAATATAGTTAATACATTACACTTACTACGTGCAGGAACATTTTTTCACAATACCCTAACTCCCTTGAAAATGGAGTACAAGTATAATATAGTTAATCGCGGTGCTACACTTACTACACACACATTGGAACATTTTTCACAATACTAACTCCTTGTGGGTACAGTTATAATATAGTTAATGCTATAATTTACCGCCTACACATTGGAACATTTTTTCACAATACTAACTCCTTGGCGGGTACAGTTGTAATATAGTTAATGCATTACACTTACTACACATTGGAACATTTTTCACAATACTAACTTCCTTGTGGAATTTTACAGGTATAATATATAAATTAATGCTGTTACACTTACTACACATTGGAACATTTTGCTACAATACCAACTGCTTGTGGGTACAGTAATATAATTGTCACGTTTACTACACATTGGAACATTTTTCCAATACTAACTCCTATGTGACAGTATAATATAGTTAATAGCAAGTTGTCACCGTTTGCCTCTTTTATTGGAACATATTTTCTAATACTAACTCCTTGTGGTACAATTATAATACTCATTAATGTGCGCCCGCCACATTGGAACCCACCTATTTTTATATCTACTTTTTATTATCTATGCAGTAGTTGGACTGTTAACTCTAAACTAACCCACTTAGGTATGAGCACCATTTAATTACATTACGAAAATGATTATGAAGGGCTAGGCAGCCAATGGTGTGATGGATCACTGTTGAAGTTAGCACCTCAACCCCATGTACAAAAAATGGGGGATTGATATCACCAATGTTATTTGCGGCGTCAGATTGAAAAAAAGCTGTTGTTGACCATGCAGACTACCAACCCCAGATGACCAAAAGCACATTCAGTCAAATGTGGATTACAAAGAAAAAAATTGCTTTCGCTTTTCTTCTGTACCGGGTGCAAATACAAGCTACACTCCCAACATGTAAGGGGGAGTTGGCTCCCTGTGTCCTCACTAACTTTTATATTCCAAGTATTGAAGTCACACACCAGTGGGAGAAAAGGGAAAACTCCTAAAACCCTGACTGCCTCATAATCTCATACTACACCAGTCAACAAACTG
Source organism: Protopterus annectens (assembly GCF_019279795.1). Classification (NCBI taxonomy): domain Eukaryota; kingdom Metazoa; phylum Chordata; order Ceratodontiformes; family Protopteridae; genus Protopterus; species Protopterus annectens. The sequence continues at coordinate 1,804,010,090 of NC_056744.1, forward strand.
TAAATTGGAAAAAAAAAAAGTCAGCTGATTCACAGGTCCACTAAAAAGCATTCTAGAAAATAAAGTGAATAAACTATATATAGTATATACGCGCATATATATTATACATATATATATGTATATATATATATATATATACACACACACATATATATATATATATTATATATGCTTCCTCTCAGAAGGTCAGAGCGGCTGCTGAAATGCTCTAAATATCCATATGTTCAAGACCAAATTTCAGAAGCCCCCACTGCGACTATAAGTCTGAATGGGATTGGCATACAGGCGCAGAATGGGAGTTTTCCCCTTTCTTCTCTGTAGTGAATCTCGGAGTTGGTGCTAAATAAGTAAGCCCGATGGTGTAGTGCAGGGAACTTGCCCCTACAGAAACATTGTTTTTGTTGTTTTTTGTTTGCTCCAGAAGTGTCGGGCTTCACCGAGACCGAAATCTGAAAGCATACGGTATATGCATTTCGGAGATTTCAGTTGTTCGACCTTCTAGTAGAACCATATCGCCTATATATATATATATATATATATATATATATATATATATATATATCCAGGTGTAACTAACCATAGGCGAAACTGCTCTTACAGTTTGTAGCATGCCACAGACCACCCTCTCAAACTCAGGGAACCCACACAGCCCTGAAGACACTGGAGAGTAAAACAGAACAACCAAATACCTATCATGGCTGCAGGGGAGACTTCCAACTACCCAAACATAAACTGGGAGCATTACTCTTTAACCTAGCCAGAGTTCACCGAATTCGCCAACTCAAATGCAATGGAACAACTGAGTCTACCTTCCCACAAGAGGAGATTAATATACTAGTACCTGATCATCACAAACATGGGGACAAAATGCTCCCACCGAGGAAGTACATCCCTCTTCCTGAAGAATCAGACCATAAATTAATCTCACTAAAATCCACATCCCTACCTCTACCCCTGCACAAAAGACCGCAGTGAAAGAACTTTCAAAAGCGACTTCCATGCCGAGAACTGAGAGTGGTATCAAATTTCAGCCCTAGGCCAGTGAAACCTACAACTCATTAATTGCTGTGAATCTTTTAGTGCCCTATGGGCACTAGATGCATGATCATACCATCCAAATAAAACCAAGACCCCATTCCCTCAAAGGCGAGCGCACGGTCTGGGTGGACTCCCAGCCATAAACTCAACTCTTACAACAGGAGGAGGAAGCTACTACATGACAGAGCAAAATCCTAAAATCTGGTCTGGTACTATCAAAAACTACGTCACCGCATAAATCATCCATGGCCAACTTTGAGAGAAAACGCTAAGAACATGCTACATCACAAGTGCCTTATCATTTATAAAGAAACCTGGAAACTCCCAGACCTTCACTCAGAAGTTAGTCCAAAATGGGCCGACATTAAAATACACTGAACCCACTGACATTTACTTGACATTCTGGCTTGAACAGTTCCAGTGCAAATTCTCCTCCTCCCAAGGCAAGAGAGAAAATAATCTATCCCAGCAGAGTGTAGCCTCCCTAACATCTCATTCTTGAGATGAGTAGCCCTCTCTAAGAAGCTAAAACACAACATCCCAATGGGACCTGGATGGTGTCCCGAATATGTGTTGCTAAACTCAGGGGGCTAAACCCCGCCATGCTGCTGTTTAATCACCCAGCTCTTACTAACAGGATACCGCACTACCCAAAGAGGTGGCGTGACAGGGCAACAGTGGTCCCACTTCTGAAAGGCGGTTGCTTCTACAGACCCTGAATTACCGCCCCATAGCTTGGCAGGCCTGGTCTACAAAGAGGCTATGGAGAGGATCATTATGAGACACTCCATAAACTTGAACATTTGCCCGGGACCTACAACATTTGGATGCAATTTGGCTTTGTAAGCGGCAGATCCTGCTTTTGAACTTGGTGCGACTTTGCAAACAGTCACTAAGCGCCATTGATAGAGGGTGGCAAATTCACAGTCCTTACCTTGATCCGCACGAGCCTTTGACACAATACCCCACTCAGGCATCATCAAGACAAAACTCACCAGCTAAATGCAAACCCATATGTCCACAGATGGGTTTATGCAAACTCAGCTCAAGGACAGAACCCACGAGAGTCAGAGTTGCTGGGCATGTGGGCTCTAAGCCAGTGCAGGTGTCCCACAGAATCAGTCCTGGGACCCCTCTTGTTCGAAGGCATTTATTGCACTTTCCGGAGGGTACAGGCAAACATAGGGAGGGATTAGCATTTGACAAAGTTCGCAGATGACTTAAACTGGGCGCCATATAATTGATACTCCAGGTGGTTTGAAATGCATCCTTTAGTGAGAGGCCTCATAGAAAGCAGGATAATTGGTGCCAGAGCCATGGCCTTAAGCTGAACAGCCAAAAAATGTGTGATCACTTCCTTTGGGAAAACAAAGGTACCGACAGAGAATCGGCTACCACCATAAGGCGGTAATCCACTAAGTGCAGGAAGAGGTAATCAGGGACCTAGGGGACTCCAGGTTGACAGTAACCTCTCATTTGACACTCACATTGCCCAAGTGGTTAGGAAGACCTTCTATATTGCCCACGCTTAGTCCATGAAAGGGGTTTCATCTCGATCAAGAGGAGTCGGCCTGTGCCCCTCATTACTCTGTATCAGGCCAATGATTTGAGTAAGGCAATGCCCCTATTTTAGGATGTA
>NC_056744.1:1804017766-1804042766 GCF_019279795.1 Protopterus annectens
TAAGGCCATAGAAATAATCATCATGGATATGATAAATGAGGACATATGTACCCGGCAAACACTGGACCCTTTGCAGTTCAGCTTTGTTAAAGGAAGGTCATGCCTATTAAATCTAGTGGACTTTTTTGAGAAGGTCACCAAACACTGGATGAAGGTGAGACTGTGTACACAGCTTACCTCAATCTGGCCAAGACTTTTAATACACTACCACACTCAGCATTATAGACAATCACACTAATTTTGGTATAAACCCTTTTATAATCTGTTGGATAGCCAGCTGGCTCACTGATGGGACCAGGACGTGAAAATAGGTGAGGCCACCTCCACCAAGAGGCTAGTCACTAGCGCAGTCCCCCAGGGCTCGACAATGAGCCCACTCCTTTTTGGCATCTATTTTTCTGAAATGGAAGCAAATGCTGAAGGTTTATGGCTGACTAAGTTTGCAGATGATTGCAAGCTGGGGGTTATCATCAACTCCCCTACAGACACTAGCATTTTTCAAGAAGGTCTATCTCTGACTACTAAATGGTGCCAAAGCCATGGTCTTAAATGCAATGCTAAAAAATGCACAATTGTACCCTTTGGGAAATCAGCCATCCCGGCTAATTACCATGCTGATAATACAACCCTAAGAGTCAACCCAGTAGTCAAGGATCTGGGTACGCATGTAAACAGTAGCCTTACCTTCGACCACCATATAGCTACAGTGGTGAGGAAATTCTTTTATGTTGCTCAACTTATTAGTAAGGGCATGACATCTAGGTCCAAAGACGTCATTATCCCACTGTACTCTGCCTTTATCAGGCCAGACATAGAGTACAATGCTCCCTTTGGTATGTACCTAGCCAGGCATACGCAGTAACTAGAGCAAATTTAAAGGTGCATTACAAAAAGAATGCAAGGTATAACAAACTTGCATTATGTAGAGCACCTTAAAGCCCTTTCTCTCTCTACTCAGTCTCCTAGAGATTGTTGAGGGGTGATATATGCCTGGCTTACAAAGCATCCACAAACCCTACACTTGTGAATCTCCTACATATTCATAAGTCAAAAAGTACTGGAAATACAAGATCTAGGGACCTGAATTTTGTCTGTGACCTAAACAACATGGTGGAGAGCCAGATATGTGTACCAGAGACTGCCCCTGCTACGGAACTGACTTCCCATCCATGTGAAGCTGAGTTTATCTGTTAACCGGTTTAAGCACAACCTAGACAAGTGGATGGGAAATAAGAAATTTAAACCAGGCTTGGCACCCATGTCCCTTATGAACAGAGGTAGCTTATAGGCATAATGGTTAATTTACCTTACAGACACAAGGTGCATGGTTTGAGTCTCACATGGGGTAATTGGCTAGGCTTAAAATGGCCTACAAGAGCAGTTGGCCAAGTACTAATCCATGAGCTAATCTATGAATATATGAACCTATAAATGCCTGGCCCAAAATGTCCTATTTGAATGCAGGACATCGTTATTCTTTCAGGAAATCTCAGCTATGCTTAGAAAGGCCCCTTGGGTCATTAGCCTTGTAAAAGTTAATGAATCTAGGAATATCACATACACAGACTCAGAAGACATAGCCAGTCTACTAGTGGATGAGTTCAGTTCAAACATACCCCCCCATTTCCAGATCGCACACCTGCATCTACAACCCCATCAAATCTCCTAAGATCAAGTCTTCAAGGCACTCTCCAAGCCAAGAAAACTATTTCTATGGGGCTGGATAGCACACTGGGCTGCTGTCTGGTCAGCCTGATGCATGAATTGTCAGACCCTCTGCAGTGGTTATTTAATCTTAGTCTCCAAACTATTTTTATGCAGGACAAATGGAGACCCATAAGCCTGACCAGCCTCATATGTAAGGTTATAGAAAGATCATTATGGAATTAATAAATAATGCAAGTAACCTAAAAACTCCGAATGCAAGCCAGTCCAGATTTGTCAAGAGTAGATCCTACTTATTTAATCTGATCAACTTCTTATCTTTGAATATGTTACTGAAGCATTGGATGATGGTACAAGAGTGCACACCAGATATCTAGATCTCACAAAGGCAGTGTCAGAGGCACAATAGGTAGCACACTCACTTTGGTGTAGTGTAGTGTAACAGAGTGGTGCTGCACTGGATGATGGTACATAAGTGCACCCAACATACCTAGACCTCACAAATTCAGTGTCAGTGGCACAAGAGGTAGCACACCCACCTTGGATATAGTGTAGCATAAAGGGGTGGTGCTGTACTGGATGATGGTACAGGAGTGCAGCCCACATACCTAGACCTCACAAAGGCAGTGCCAGTGTCACAACACATATCAAACTCACCTTTGGTGTAGTGTACTATAAAGAGGAAGTGCTGCACTTGACAATAGTACAAGAGTACACACCTCACACCTAGACCTCACCTAGGCAGTGTCAGTGGCACAGCAGGTAGTACACTCATCACTGGTGTAGTGTAGAATAAGGGGTGGTGCTGCACTGCATGATGGTACAGGATTACACCCCATATTCCTAGACCTTACATAGGCTTTGTCAGTGATACAGCAGGTAGCACACTCATCTTTGGTGTGGTGTAGCATAAAGGGTCGATGCTGCACTGGATTATTGTACAGGGGTGCACCCCACATACCTAGATCTCACAATGGCAGCTTCATAGGCACAACAAGAAGCACACTCACCTTTGGTGTAGTGTAGCATAAATGGTGGGGGTGCTGCACTGGATGATGGTACAGGAGTGAAATACCTAGACATTATGAAGGCAGTGTCATAGGTTATTTAGGTCTGATTCACGTAAGTTTGTAAAACGTGGGATCTGTAGAGGAGTGTGGATAGTGGTTGTGTGCAGTGGCTAGTCCGGCGCTTTCTGTAAGGTATGGTTTTATTCTATATAGGGTGCCTAGTTTGGCATGGACTTTTTTTGATGGTGAGGGATATGTAGCTATCAAACCTTAGGCTTTCATCAATAGTGAATCCTAGGAGTTTGGATTGGTTAGTGGATTAAATTTTGGTTCCGTTTGTGGAAAGGATCATAAGTGGGGACTGGTGTGTTTTGTATTTGTTATAATTGAAAATGATTAACTTGGTTTTGTTAGGGTTTAATATAAGTTGATGGTTAGTGAGGTAATTTTCTATATCGTGGAAAGATTTTTCCATTTTTGTTTGTAGGTCCTGGGGGGGGGGGGGTAGAGGCTGAACAGATACACGTGGAGTTATCGGTGTACTGGATTATGGAGGCTAGTCGGGTTACAGAGCTGAGGGTGTTAGTAAAAATAATGAGTAGGGGGCCAAGAATGGATCCCTGGGGTACTCCTACATTGATAGGAAGAAGGGGGGACAGAGTGTTTTCCCATTTGATGACGTGCTGACAGTTAGAGAGGTAACTATGGAACCAGGAAAGGGCAGATGTGGTGAGGCCATGGGATGCCAGTTTGTTTAGTAGGATTTGGTGGGAAACGGTGTCAAAGGCTTTTGACATGTCAAGGAATATAGAGGAGACAATTTGGCCATCATTAATGAGACCTTGGATGGTATTTGTAAAAGATAATAGGGAAGTGCTAGTGCTATGTTTTGGCCTAAATCCATGTTGAGTGGGGGAGAGGAGGTTGTGTGTGAGGAGGTGGTTGAGGAGTTGGGAGTGAATACATTTTTCAAATATTTAAGCTAGTGGGGAGAGGATGGCTATGGGATGGTAATTAGTTTTATTTTGAGAAGCCCCTTTTGTGTAGGGGGGTGATGTGAGATATTTTCCATAAATAGGGGAATATTGTTCAGACATTGAGCATTTCTTAATTTAACTTATTAGTGTCAGTGGCTTAACGGTGCTGTGGTAGTGTTGTCGCCTCACAACAAGACGATGTCTCGTTCGATTCTCAGCTAAGAGTGTCTTCTTTGTGGAGGCATGCATGAATGAGCATGCCTTCATTGAAGGTTGTGCGTCAGGGCTGATAACTTGGCACGTAAAAATCCCCTACCAAACATTAGTGGACCGGAGTTCAGCTGTGGCGACCCCTAACCAGGATAAGCCGAAAGACACAAGTGTCAGTGGCTTAACAGGTAACAAAGTTGCCTTTTGGTTTTGGAAGACTAGAAGGCTGTAGAGTCTATTCCCACTCCAGGAGACTGGGTTGCTGATGCAGCAGTGCTGCATTAGGGTGCTGCTGCTGTACTCCCAAGTGTGTCATCCTTTTGATGAGATGTTTAACCAAGGACCTGTCTGCTTAAGTTGGTAGTAGCTCAAGTGGATGTAGAACTTCCCACAGCGCCCATTGAAAAGAGTAAGGGATGTTCCTCAATGTCCTGCCCAAACGTTCCCTATTAGTATAAATACCTAAGGTCTTCCTTGAAGATAGGCTAGAACTGCATAATGGGACTAACCCAGTCAACAAATGAAAAATATTTTTTTCTAGTCTCTTGCAGTTCAGTCATTCTAGACAGTTGTTTTATCTTAAGCTTTAGAACACCTGTTGCACCTTATATTTTATCATAACAGAATTCGGCAGCAGATTGTTAAGTTATCCTTTGACCAAATTACTTTAATCCTCACAAAAGGAAGAGAGAATAATATAAGGGGAAAAAACTGTCATAGACAGCTGCATCCAGTAAGTAAATGAGAATTAGTCAGTAGCTATAATTGAAAGTATATGCTTTTATCTTAAATACTACTAAGTTTGCTAACTGCATTAACCACAAAGCAATGTCTGCTTCAATTGAGTATAATATTCTTTAAATGTATACACCTGAACAGCAACTGTAAAGTATTCAGTTATTTGATGGAAAGTGTCCAGGTTATATGCACTAGCTAAATTAGGTCAGAAGATGGCAGTGCAGCACCATGGCCACTAAAATTTACTGCACCAGTGATTTCGCTTGTCCTAAGGCATCAATTAAAGTCAATGAGGTCCCATGCAATGAAACTGAACCCTTTCTCAGAAAGCTTTTATTTAAATGATAACTGCATCCTCCATATAATTATACATATGCCTCTTGTTTATTGTAATTTTGCATTTTATGCTGTCTACTTTTTTCTAGTTTTACATCATAATTGTTTTTGCAGCTGCCTGACACCACATGGCTGTTTTTTTTTCTTAACTGGTAACACATGTTGCAGAGAAATAAACTTTAAGTTTTACCATGATGTTGCATTGTGTAGTTCCTGTTTGTTGATTTTATGTGTTACAACCTGGTAGCAAATATACACATAGAAAAGTGCGCACTACCAGGTCTGACAGCTAATGAGTACCCACACTCTCATTTATAGAACTATTCTTCTGCCTGTAGTAACATGTAGCCTCTCTATCATACATCTGCCCCATGCCATCTTTTAGGATTGTTGTCTTGTTAGGTGATGTGAGGTTGCCATTTCCCACTATTTTCCAGTGAAAAACAATTCTAAATGTCTTTTTTAACTTTAATTCCTTCTTGTCTTGTTCTTCTTACATATTTATTAATCAGCATTGCAGTTTTTAGCCAGGAAAAGCTTTCATGTAGGAAGAGATTGCTAGGTATTTAGCTACTATATTTATATGCAACTTCTGAACTTTAAATATTTTCCCAGCTTGTTAGCACTTTCAGGAAAAAGTCTGATATTTAAAAAGCTTTTAGAAGACAAATATGTTTAGGGAAGAAGTAGATCGCTGACAATGCAGTGTAACATTGAGGGGCTACTGCACTCCTGAGTATGCCATCCTTTGTTTGAGATGTTAAACTGAGGTCCCATTTGCTTGACTTAGTGGCAGCTCAGATGTATATAAAAGATCCCATGGCACCGATCCTGATGCCCTAGACAAATTTCCCCTAGTACTATAAATATCACCTCATGTCTCCCATGAAAAGAGATTACTAGCCTAGTGGGACTAAATTAGTTAACAAATGGTAAATAAAATATAAATAATTAATATGGAGAAAAAAAAAAGAGTCAAAGAATGAACTCCTTAAAAAGTCATACTTTGGTAGTTAACCTATGCATGCAGGCACAAAAGTATGAGTGCTCAAACACGCAAGTGAGCACACACACACACACACACACACACACACACACACACACACACACACACACACACACACACACACACACACACACACACACACACACACACACACACACATTCTGACTGGGCCATGAAAAAAAATTTTCATCAGTAGACCAGGGAGAAAAGCTCCCCAAAACTTAATAATGCAAGTTGAAGCTTAGATTAACTTAATACAATGAAGTGGTAGAAAAACTTATATTAAGCAATACAATATAAAGTTACAGAAAATATCAACAAGTAAAATTTTTTCAAAAGAAGCTAAGATTACTGATAATAGTTAAGCCGTACAGTAAATAGTCGAAGAAACGCATCTGAAGTTGGCAGTGCTGTTATTTACACATATTTACAGCATGTGGTTATCTGAATACAGAACGTTTCTCACTATTACTGTGTACCTTTTAACAAGACATTCATAATATCCGAGTAACAGACATCATAGAATTAAAAAAACACCAGAAATAAGCTAGAAAAAATACACATCATTCTTGAAATTGTGGCATATATACGGAAACAACTGAATAATATTCATTTAACACTCAGTAAGATGATGATTCAAAGCACTGCCTGGTGTGTTTTGAATATAGTACTTAACCCATCAATTCAATATAAGAGATTGTTACAAAAAGATGCTTGAGAAGTCAGAGATTCCTTTACATGCACAAACACCTAGGGGCAATTTTTTGAACACTACCAGCTTGGGTTCCTGCATGTCTTTGGGATGTAGGGAGAAAGAAGATCCCCTGATGACAACCAAACTGCACATAGGGAGGAGAAGCAAATTGCATGTCAAGGCACTCCAGCCAGCAACTAAACTGAAGAAAGTATAGTGAGACAACACTAACCAATGAAAAAAACAACTGATACTTGTGTTAATTTTCTTAGTGAGATTCCCGTCTCATCCATCTACTTTTTATTTTAAAATTGAACAAGCTTGTCTTCCGACAATAGCTTACCCAACGATTCCTGTCAGCTGTCACCAACGTGCCTAAATTACAAGAGGAGATGCAGTTGGAGGAGGACCGTTATGTTCATAAAAAAAAAAAAAATCATCATCTGACACCAACCTCCAATCACATCTCCGATGTACTTGGCGCATTGGTGACAGGATTCTTCAGGAAAGATGCACCTGATTTTCAAAAAAAAAAAGAAGAAAGTTGAAAAAGGGGCCGGTGCGCGCCCCTGCACCCATGCCTAAATCCGGCACTGATATATATATATATATATATATATATATATATATATATATATATATATATGTATGGATCTAGGACGTTTGCTCGACTGAGCAAATGACCAAAATCCAAACGGCCGGGCATACTTACGTGAAAGTGATTTTCACCAAAGAAGCACTTTCGCGTAAGTATGACTGTTGCCGAGGCTGTGCTATGGTGCGGGTAAGGGAAAGTTCCCTTTTCTCCACTGTAGTGCGGTCTCGGAGGGAGAATATTAAAGTAGGGGGTGGGGGATGCAGGGGGCAAAGCCCCCCTGCTAAAATGTAAACGTAGTGTTTTTTTTTTTGTCACATGCTTTAACAAAAGCGCTTTTTCTATAAAAGCGCTTTCGTTAAAGTGTGTCCTTTTTTTATGGATTCGGATGTTTGCTTTGAGGGGCAAGCCCATATATATATATATATATATATATATATATATATATATATATATATATATATCCTTTGAGGGGCAAGCCCCTCCTAATTGTATATATTAACTCTAAAATTGCAGTACACTGTTGGGAAAGGGCAAATCCCATTCTCTGCTTTACATGGGGGACACAAACATGGGGACAAAATGCTCCACACCGGAAGTATACCCCTCACTAGTGAGATCTGACCACAAACTAATCACCCTGGATATACATATCCCACCTCCACCCCCAGCACAAAAGACCACAGTGAAAAACTTCTCAAAAGCAGACTTCACTCTTCTTAAGACTGAGATGGTATCCTTTAAGCCCACTGTGCCAGTGGATACCACATCCCACAATGCCGAATCCTTAACAAATGCTTTCTATGGACATCTCCAAGAATGCATGGATCATGCAATCCCAAACAAATCCAAGTCCCTCTCCACCAAAGGTAAGCGTCCTGTCTAGTTGACCTCAGCCATAAACAAATTGTATAACAAAAGAAGGAAGCTACTGCACGTCAGAGCAAAATCCCATGAAGTGAAGACATCTCTAATCAACATTAGCAGAAAACTGTTGTCTCATAAAAACATCCAAGGCCAACTTTGAGAGAAAAAACGCTAAGGACACTAAAGATAACCACAAAGCCTTCTTCAGCTATGTTAGAAACCTGGGCGGAAACCCTCAGATATGCTCAGAGTTGGTTCACAACAACAAAAAATACACTGAACCCACAGATATTGCCAACATTCTGGCTGACAGTTTCAGTGCAAATTTCTCCCCTCCTTCACCCCCAAGAGAAGAAATACTTATCCCAGCTGAATGTAATCTCCCTGTCATCTCAGATGTCCAAGTGAGAACCGCCCTAAACAAAGCAAAAAACACAGCATCAATGGGACCTGACAGTATCCCGGGTTGCGTGTTACGTGAACTCCAAGAGGAGCTAAACCCACACATAAAAATGCTATTTAACCTTAGCCTTACTTCGGGATATGTACCTGAACACTGGCGTACAGCAACAGTGGTCCCACTCCACAAGGGGGGTGCCTCTACAGACCTTGGAAACTACCGCCCCATAAGCTTAACCAGCCTGTTCTGCAAAGCTATGGAAAGAATCATTATGGAACTCATAAAAAGAGACATAGGGGACCTACAGACACTTGACCCCACCCAGTTCGGCTTTGTAAAGGGCAGATCCTGCCTTTTAAACCTGGTTGACTTTCAAAACAGTCACTAGAGCCATTGATGAGGGCAAAGCAGTCCATACAGCATACCTGGACTTGGCTAAGGCCTTCGACACAATACCCCACTCAGGCATCATAGATAAGCTCAACAGCTTAAAAGTAAACCCTTATGTCACTAGATGGGTTGCAAACTGGCTAAAGGACAGAACCCATAAAGTTAAAATCGCTGGAGCAATGTCAGACTTAAAGCCAGTCACAAGTGGTGTCCCACAGGGATCTGTCCAGGGACCCCTCTTGTTCGGCATTTATTTCTCAGATGTTAAAGCAAACATGGGAGGGCTGTGGCTGACAAAGTTCGCAGATGACTGCAAACTAGGCGCCATAGTCGATACACCAGCAGACACCGCATCCTACAAAAGGCCTCACAGAAACGGACAACTGGTGCGAGTCACGGCCTTAAACTAAATGCCAAAAATGTATAGTCATCCCTTTGGGAAAAACAAAGTACCCACAAATTATCACATAGACAGCAACCCACTGAGTACTGAAAAAGTAATCAGAGACCTAGGGACCCAAGTCGACAGTGACCTCTCATTTGACACCCACGTTGCCAAAGTGGTTAGAAAAACATTCTACCTTGCACACCTCATCATGAAGGGATTCACATCCAGATCCAAGGATGTCATTGTACCCCTATATTCCTCCCTCATCAGACCCATGATTGAGTACAATGCCCCATTTGGTATGTACTTCACCCGGCATTTGCAACAGCTGGAGAGATCACAAAAGTACCTCACCAAGAGGATCAAGGGTCTCCAACATGTCTTATTCTGCCAGACTAAAGAAACTCCAGCTCTATTCAGTAGCATACCGCCTGCTCAGAGGTGATCTCTGCCTGATGTACAAGGCCATGTCCAATCAGGATCTGATGGACATGCTCCACCTCAGAAAATCCAAATCCATCAGGACCATGAGAGCTAAAGACTTAAACCTCGGCACAAGTATGAATAGGACATGCTGGAGGGATAGATTCATAACCCAGAGGCTTCCCATGCTTTGGAACAAGATCCCAGTTCGTATTAGGCAGAGCCCCTCACTGACTCTCTTCAAGAGAAATCTTGATGAGTGGATGGGAGATCGTAAGTTTACCCCAGGGGTCACTTCTGTGTCACTGCTAGACAGGGGCACAGTAAACTAATTCTATTATATAAGGGGACCTTCATTGTGTCACTACTAGACAGAGGCACAGTATTCTAAATTTATTCTGTACATTTCTTTTGTACCATTTCATGGGGTGGCAAAAGCCACATCACTATGGCTAGGCTTACAAATGCCCCAGGGCAGATAGCCTAGTACTATACTATGAAACTATGAAACATGATCTCCCATAGCCAAAAACCAGCATTTGGCAAAATTCTGGTATTTCGATGTAAAATGACAGTAGTAAATGGGTTTGACTATTTGCACATTCAGGGAAATGTCTGTATCCCATATCAAGCACTATAGGCTAAATTATTCCTATTTCTCTTGTCTTTATTCTTCAAAAGTCTGATGAAGGTTATTTTCAACCAACTTCATCTGGAAAATGCTTTTCATCCTAAAACATGGCATCCAGAGGTGATACAGCTCTGTACTGCGCCCTACTTCTGTAGTGATGAAATATACAGTGGCTTGCAGTGTGGTCATCTTATTGGTGTAGGTTTTTATTTACACAAGGGTGTTGCTTTGTGTCCTGCTGTGGGCTGATGTTTGTAGTAGAAACACATAACTTGTACTCCAGTTTTGTTTCTTGGTTTTCTGACTAATTACATACCAAGTTTCAGTTAAGGAGTATCTGTCCCCCTGCGGTTTACATCATCATCAATCCCCCTTTTTCCCATTTTCTACATGGGGTCGGGGTGTTGTGTCAACTGTCACCATCTCTCTCTATTCATTGCCACTCTCCAACCTTCTTTGACACTCATGCCTGTATGTTGCAGGTCTTTTCTCACACAATCCATCCACCTCTTTGCTGGATGCCCTTGTTTCCTCTTGCTTCTTCCTGTCTGTTCCAAATCTTTTTCACTAGATTGTCTTCTGCTTTCCTGCATATGTACCCAAATAGATCTATATCATGTCATCGAATGGCCACATTGTCGAACGGCACTTCATTGAAAATACCATCCATCGAAATCCCACACCCCCCACTAATTATATAGATACCAACCTATATGCACTATAGTGGGGAAAAAGGGCAAATTTCCTAATCCCTACTGTAAAACAATGTCAGTCAGAATGATTTGATTGGTGTCATTTTCAATTAAGTGCTGTTGACAATGTGAACATTCAGTGATATGATACAGACCCATGCCCAAACCACTGTAATCTGTTCTCTTTGACCTTTTCTGCAGTTGGAGCTACTTTGACTTCTGCTCTTACGTCCTCATTCCTTCATCCGTCCCACAGTGTGCATCCTACCACTCATCTCAGGCACTTCATCTCCAACACCTCTAACTTCCTCAACCGCTCTGCCTTTACTGCCCAGGTTTCTGTACCATACAGTAGTACTGATTGTATCACTGTTTTGTACAGTTTACTTTTAAACTTTTTTGGCATTCTTCTGTCATAGATTACACCTGAGACTCTATGCCAATTGGCTGCAGCCCTTCTGACTCTAGCTTTGACCTCCTTATTCATACTTCTGTTCTCCTCAACCTCCCCTCCCAGATACTTGAAGCTGTTAATCTCCTCCACTATTTTCCCTTCTATCTCAATTCTCATCTTCTTCTGATCTCAGAATGCAAAACCAAATTTTGGCATTCAAAAACCTCCTTAAAGCTTACCTCTACAGTAACCACATTTGTAACTGCAACTCACCCCACTGAAATCATACCAACACCTAGAGTTTACCTTATAGCACACTACAAGGTTACTCCCTTATGCTCTGGGTTTCACCAACGTGTCTAACAACAAAATTATATCTGTACATATTATATATATAGCTACAACCTGGCTTACTGTACATATTGTATACATTGTTAAAATCTGAAAATACTTTTGTTGCAATATGTTCTACTACACTGAGTAAGACTTCTGTATACATCTAATCTACTACGTTTCCTATTATGTTACTGTAAAATTCTCTCTCTTCATCTCATTTTATATTTTTGTAACCAATCACTGTCATTATTCTCACTTTCTGTAATGTCTGGAGCTTTTCTCTCCAGGACTCTGCTGAAAACGGACACCAGTTGTCCAGCTGGACTATTCTGGTAAACACATGTTAAATAAATAAATTAAATAAATATAAATAAAATCTCCCCAATTTGCTGTCATTACAACTGTCTTATCTGTGCTCATATTCATCCTACATGCTTCCGTTTTGCATTCCATTCCCCTACTCTTTGCTGAAGTTCTTGCTCAGAGTCTGCCTGTAATGCTACATTGTTTGCTTACAGTAACTTTGTTGCTCTGTCCCCTCCATCTTTGCTAATATAGTCCATCACTAGTATGAACAGCAGTGGGCTCAAAGCTGAACCCTGGTGTATACCCACTCCCACTAGGAACCCCTCTCTGAGGCCGAACACTGTTTGTACTCAAGTCATTGGTTCCTTGTACCTATGTACCTAGCTTGCACTAATTGTACCAATGTTTCTGGGACTTTGAACCACCACAGGACTGCCCACATTAGCTTTCTTGGGCCTTGTCATATGCTTTCTCTAAGTCTAGGAATGCCCAGTTGGACTCTTTCCTCCTTTCTAGCTTCTTCTCAAGTAGCTGTCTCATTGCAAACATTGGATCAGTTGTGCTGCATCCCAGTCTGAGTCTAAACTGCTCATTTCCTGTCTTATGTTCTACTACTCTGAGTATCCGTTTATCAGTCACTGTCTCCAGAACTTTCATCTAGTGTCATAAAAGTCCAATACCTCTATACTGCCCACGGTTGTTAAAGTCCCCTTTGTTCTTTAACACTGGCACTAGTATGCTTACTTTCCAGGCATCTGGGATATGCCATTTCTCCTTTATCTCACCCAACATCTTGTTCATATCTGCTGTGACCTCATCTGAGTCTGCTGCCTTCCATGACTTCATTTTTCTTTAGTGCTGTTCTTACCTTTTCCATGGTGAGCTCCTGTTCTCTCACTGTAGGCCATGTCTGGGGTAGTACAGCTTCTGTGGGGTTGGCTTTGATGTCCTGTGGACTGATGAGCAGGTTGTTGATGCATCCCTTATAAAGGGCGTCTATCTTCTTTATATTGCTGTCTTTGCCTTGCAACCTAATAGAGTTTCTGTGCCATCTACTTAGTCACTTTCCAGAAATTGGTACAGTGTCTCTCATGCCTTGTTCTTTGGTAGTGCACCTCCCTTCTTAGCCAACCTGTATTCCTTCCTAGCCTGGCATGTATTTTCTGTCTCCCACTTTTTCCTGCACTCCTTTCTTTTGATGACTTCCTGGATTTCTACATTCCACCATGGGCTTTCCTTATGTACTTTGCTTCCATACCTGGCTCAAACGCATATCTCTTCTTATAGCCTTACACATGCTGTTTTGAGGCACTGCCATTCTTCTTCAATTCCATCTATTTCCTCTTCTTGAGGTGCTACAGTCTTAAGTAATTCCTTGAGCTGTTGTGTTTTCTCTCCAGTCAACTTCCAGGTCTTCAGTACTTTACATTTGTTTGCTTTGAAACCTCATCTGCCACCTTTCTGCAGTCAAGCTTCCCAAGTCCTTTTGTGGACTCTTTCACCCATCATCCACTGCAACACCTGTCTTTGTGTCATCATTGAAAATAATTATCCTGTTGTGTATTCCCTCAGCTATGTCTGAGACAAGCACACTGAAGGGTACTGGACCGAAGATAACCCCCTTCATTACTTCATTAGTCACTTTCCCAATTCCTGACATTGTCCCTCTTATCGCAATGCTTTTTGTTCTCAGTCTTGGCCATATTTAACCCCCCACACACACACACACAGTTTTCTTATTAGCCTCCTGAATGGCACTATGTCAAAGGACTTGCTAATGCCCATATAGACTATGTTTACCTTCATACCTCTCAACTGTCCAGAATTCTGCAGAATGTCCAGGTTTTTGACTCATATTTTTGGTCTGTTCCTCATAAAATTTGCTGTTTTCTGGCAAGTCAATGAGGATTGAATTGACTAAATAATACTAAATAATGACAAACATTTGAGTTTCAGAATTCATATATTTCAGAAAATACACAATAATGCAAAACATATTATTGGGTCTTTGCCCCTCCCCATTAGTTTTGGCTTTGTCTAGTTTTTCTGCTGAGAGGTTGACAGATACGTTTACCTTTACTCTCAAGTCAAGGTCATCTGAAATCTGTAGTGGTTACTGCCTAAGTGTGTGGTGGTTACTTCCTATATGTTTTTTGTCACTGAAGAAGGCTGGAGTGCCAAAACTGGTATGACTAATTTGGTGGAACCACTTTGATTTAATAAATATATGTGCTGTCTACTTCTGGTGCTGCGTGTTTTTTAGATATCTGAAATCTTGCCATGAAACTGAATGAGGTGAGATTGACAGCTCCTTGAACCCATGTTGGTCACTGTTGCAGAGATTGCTGTTCTGTAGAAACTCTAACGGCCTTCACATCAGTGTCCATTATTTTCTCTGCCACTACTGTTAATCTTAAAGATGTATAGATGCCCAGAATGTTCCTGCTCCTAGCTTCTAGAACATATCACACTTGTTAGTAGAAGAGGCTGAGGGCTGGAGAAAGCAGCAAATCATCTGTTGAAGACCTCCTTCTTGGTGGGTCTGCTCTCTATTCTGTCATGCCTCCCAACATGACACCCTCCACCAGCTATTCTGAACCAAAGTATTCATTCAATACCTCTGTGTTCTCCCTCCCATCTTTGCTCAGCCTATCCAGTTCTGACTTTCCATTTCTGCTTTCTGATATGTATCTAAAGAACCCTTGTTCTCTTCTTAATCATTTTTGCCAAGCCCTTTTCAACTTTCACTTTTTCTTTTTTCACTAAACTTGCTGCCCTGTCACTGTCCCTGTACTGTTTTTACTTTATCTCCTTACCCCTCTTTTTGGCCTTATGTTTTGCCCTAATCATTACCCATATGTAGCCATGCTGCACGTCTTTTCTCTTTTTGTTGCCTCCTCTTCACATCTTTGTCCTTGGCTCTGATTGCTCTATGCATAACACATTCCCATAGTTTACTCTTTTAGTTTGCTGTATCTCCTAACTTTCTTTGCCTCTCCTCACGATAGCATAATGCATACTCCTAAAATCCCACACCATCCCCTTTGTATTTTTATCCCTCTCACAACACTAAATCAGACAGTGGTCAATAGTTCCTTAATCTTGTCAGCCATGAATCTCTACTGGTTAGGAAAATGTCCAGAATTGAATGCTTTCGTGCTGCAGTTCTGCACCAGTTGGCTGAGCCCTGCATGGTCAGTTAACTTGTACTACTTTTCTGTCCCATTCTGCCCCTGACAGATTCAGATACCCCAGATGTATTACTCTGTTACTCCTACCCCACTCCTTTATTCCCTTCCTGCTCTGTCATCCTCAGTATTTGGGGGAATTATACACTCTACCAATCAACCAACTCCCGCCTTTCTCCACCTTAACTTCTAAAACACTTAACATAGGTTCTGACCTTGCCCACTCTCCTGTCCCATTTTGGTTTGTTGTTCTTCCTATTATGTGTCATCACATCTCATGCCCTCTGTATAGTTTAGTATTCCACCCCATCTGCCCCTGGTTTGTCATTAACTTACACATAGACACCTCCAAGTCCCACCCCTTCTCATCAGTGTCCTTTGTTTCTGAGGTACTAGGAACATCTACCCTCCCTCCTTCCCTTGATCACTCTGCATGTTCTCATGTTCAGAGTGGTACTTCCCAGCTGTTGTCAGAACCACCCTTGTTTGTTCTTCTACTGTCTTCTCAACATTTACTTTCTGCCTACTGCCTGATCATCAACACCCCTCTTCCTCTTCTGACATTCTCTCTATTCCTTCCATCTTAGTGTAAAGATACAGTCATCGAAATATAGCTTTACAGTCCATTAATAGGTACCCTGTTCCTTCTGGACTAAGATGGAGCCTGTCTCATGGACAGAGCTGGTCTCTGCCTGCCAGGTCTCCCCATTCTGGTACCAGTACCGGGCCTTTCTCTGCTGTATGCTGCCACATCCAATCATTATATTCACTAACCCCCTTTTTTCCTTAGTGTGTTGATTGCAGCTGATTTTTTTCCACCAGATGTATATACAGCACAGGAGTGCAGTTTGAAAATCTCTCAAAAATAAAAAGTTACACTTGTCAGTAATACTTGTCAGTAATATTCAGCAGGTATCAGGAATGCATAAGATTCAGTAACTTTTCTGGCAGCCTCTGTTTTCTACAGTGATGTCTTTCCTTAAAAAAATTGCCAATACACATGGAACAAAGCACACAGCTCCAGATGTCCAATGGTCAGTACGCATGGAACAAAGCACACAGCTCCAGATGTCCAGTGGTCAGTACGCATGGAACAAAGCACACAGCTCCAGATGGCCAGTGGTCAGTACGCATGGAGCAACACACATAGCTCCAGATGGCCATTGGCCAGTACTCATGGAACAAAGCACATAGCTCAGGATTGTCACTGGTCAGTATGTATGGAAAAAAGCACATAGTTCCAGATGGCCACTGACCATTATACATGGCACAAAGCACATAGCTCTGGATGGCCACTGGGCAGTACGCATGGAACAAAGCACATAGCTCCAGAAGGAAAGTGGACTTTTCACAGCCTGCTTAGCACAATCTAAAATCAGTCTTGTCATAAAAATATGGAATATTAAACGTATTGCACTGAACTGTCCTTCAGTGTTTCACTCTGAGTTCTCAACTGAGGAAAATATCCTAAATATAGTTCAAAACATACCTCCCATTTTACAAAACCATACCCCATCAGTAATGACGTCTGCAGAACATTTCATTCATTGCATGATAATCCCATTAGGGTGAAACATTGACAGTGTGGAAACCTCTCTGAGATGCAGGATGAACCCCTGTCTCTACTGCCTCAACAAGGAGAAATGGGACATTTGCATCTTTTTCCACTGCATCAAAAAAAAAAAAAATCACCTAATTTCCCACCTACTGTGAAGATCTTTTTCCCAGTGAAAAGTTTTTTTTAATTTAAGCTTGAAGTGATTAAAGAAATCTGGTACACAGCTAAGAGTGATGAAACCAAGCATATAGTAAATTGCTTAAAATTGATATGCTATGGCTTTCCTTAATCCTTATCCCAACATTTCTGAAATGCTGCCATTATCCTTATAGTTTATTTAGAGGATAATTATAAAATGTTAGTAATAACATAAATAGCAACAGTTGTAAATTTTATGTGATGATGGAGATGAAAATGGGCAAACAAATCCTGAAGTGGCCTTTAGATATAAACAGAGAGTGCACAGACCAGTTGTGATATTCAACAATACTTTGCAAGCAGGCATATTTTGGTAGATGCCATGCAGGTTATTGAATGGTTAGTGTCCTTCATTAGTCACTGGCAACAAGATCTGCATTCGGGAGTCACTTGAATTAGGTGTATTTTTGTCATAAAATGTATAGAGTATATGTTAATGGCGACGAACATTATTAATTGCTTGGGAGAATGACAACTATAGTAGGGTCACCACAATGGGATTGCAAGTAGTATAAGGGAAATTCTCTGGAGTGTGTACGCAACTAAAAACTGTCTATAGTATTCTGCCTTAGTGGACACTGGCTGCAGTGCCTTATAAGGTAATGACCGCTAATTCTACCATTCTGCAGGAAGACTTCAAGGATCACATGAAGACTTATGGATATACCTAGGGAGTGTGACAGTACAGACAGCTTGTCTGACCCAAACCTGCATGCTGAACTGTTACAGACTTTGTATGCAGGTCTTTGACTATTCTACATAACCACCATGTTCAAACACAAGTCTGCTTAAAGGGTACTTGGCAGAACAGTACCCTGGTTCAAAGCTTGATTACAGGCTTTATGGTTATCAGAAGTGAGGTAATAAACTACAAACACTTGTGTCAAGAAAAGTACTGAACTGTCAGGTGATCACAGTTGGTGCTGAGTTGGATTGTTTGCCTTGGGTAAAGCTGTCAGGTGATCACAATTGGTGCTGAGTTGGATCATTTGCCCTGGGTGAAGCTGTCAGGTGATCACAATTGGTGTTGAATTGGATTGTTTGCCTCGGGTGATTACTGGACAGATCCATGAGACCACAACATGTACAAAGGATATACTGAAAATGCATTTGCCTCGAGTGATTACTGGACAGATCCATGAGACCCCAACATGTACAAAGGATATCCTGAAAATGCATTTGCCTCAGGTGATTACTGGACAGATCCATGAAACCACAACATGTACAAAGGGTATCCTGGAAATGCATTTACCTCAGGTGATTACTAGACAGATCCCTGAGACCCCAACTTGTACAAAGGATATACTGAAAATGCATTCGCCTCGGGGGATTACTGGACAGATCCATGAGACCCCAACATGTACAAAGGGTATCCTGAAAATGCGTTTGCCTCTGGTGATTACTGGACAGATCCATGAAACCCTAACATGTACAAAGGATATACTGAAAATGCGTTTGCCTCTGGTGATTACTGGACAGATCCATGAAACCCCAACATGTACAAAGGGTATCCTGGAAATGTTTAGCTGCTGCATCTGTGTGGGAAGAGCTTAGCTGCTGCATCTGTGTAGGAAGAGCTTAGCTGCTACTTTCACAAGACTTTCTGTCATACACTGGAAGTATTTGGGAATGTGGAGTGTGAATGGCTCCTGTTCAACATTTGTACAACTGTGGTGGTGGCAAGCAGTGATGGCCTAAAGTCTTACTTCTTCCCAGTTATCTCGCTGATTGTCATGACAGTAACCCTAAGTTCTGCTGATGGCCATCAGAGATGGGATGAGTTGTCTGGTTAAATAAATAAGTGCAAGAGGTGTAGTAATGCTACAGCCTGTCTTACCCCCCAAAAAAGTACAATAATATAATTAACATTCAGTGATAGCTCAGTTACAAAAATATGTCTCTGTGATCAAACAATGAACATAGTGTTCCTTCTTTCCTTCCAAGGGAAGGATTTGTCATCCAACAGTACCCTTTTTATACTGTGACTTCATACATGTCATCATTATTAACCCCCTTTTTCTTCATGGGGTCATGTGTAATGTCAACTACTGCCATCTGCCTCTACTCAATGACACTCTCCTGCCTTCGATTGTCATTCCTGACTGTCGGAGATCTTTCACATAATCCATCTATCTCTTTGCTGGATGCCCTCATTTCCTTTTGCCTTCTTCCTGTCTGTCACAAATCTTTACTAGATTGCCTTCAGCTTTTCTGCATGTGCCCAAATCACAGTAATCTGTTCTCTTTGATGTTCTCTGCATTTGGAGCTACTTGGGTTTCTGCTCTGATGTCTTCATTTCTTCATTTGTCCCACACTCTGCACATTCTACCTCCTGTCTCATCCACCATTCCCATCACCTCTAGCTTCTTCGGCTGCTCTGCCTTCACTGCCCCGGTTTCTGTACATCTGACTTTTCAGCTTCTTTAGCATTCTCCTGTCACACACGACCCCCAACACTCTGTACCAGTTGGCTGCAGCCCCTCTGATTCTAGCTTTGACCTCCTTATTCATGCTTCCCACACAGAAGCATAGCTGACCTCCACCCCATACCAGTATCACAGACCTGCTCCCTACCCCCTCAGCTCTTCCACTAAAAGAAAAAAGATTTCTTCTTTTAAACTGCAGCAAACAGTTGCTACAATTTATACCCTTCCTGCACAGATGTAGCCTACAGTTTATACCGTGTCTGCATGAAACAGTACAGTGATCAGGTTTTAGTAAACAAAAACAAAAAACTTTCTTCTTTTAAGATTAGCAGCTGATAAGAGTTTACATCACATCACACCTGTAAATTTAATACGGGCTTTAAAAAGCCAGTGTTGCATTAAATAGAGATTCAGATTGGCTGATTGCACTCCCCCTCCAACACTTTGTGCACAGGGCAGTTGCCTGCCTTGCCCCACCCTAACTACGCTACTGCTCCCAGACACCTGAAGATGTTTACCTCTTCCCACTATTTTCCCTTCTATCTCAGTTCTCAGCCTCTTCTGATTTTCCACATTTGCTGCCATTACAAGTCTCTTATCTGTGCTCAGTTTCATCATGTGTGCCTTCAGTTTTGCATTCCATTCCCGTATCATTTGCTGAAGTTCTTGTTCAGAGTCTGCCTGTAATGCCACATTGTCTGCATACAGAAATGTTGTTGATACATCCCCTCTGACCTGTTTGCTAATGTAATCTGTCACAAGTATGAACAGCAGTGAGCTCAGAGTTGAACCCTGAAGCACACCCACTCCCACTGAGATACCCTCTGTGAGTCCGAATAATGTCTGTATGCATGTACTTGGGTCCTTGAACACAGTCTGCACTAATTCTACCACTGTCTATGTGACTTTGATCCATTGCAGGACTGCCAAGTTCAGCTTTCTTGGGATCTTGTCTACGCTTTCTCTAAGCCTAGAAATGCCCAGATGGACTCTATCCTCACCTCTTGCTTCTTCCCAGTTGCCTCACTGCAAACATTGATTGTGCTGCATCCTCATCTGAATCCAAACTGCTGATTTCCCATTTTTCTTTCTACTATTCTGCATTTTCATTTATTAATCACCCTCTCTAGAACTTTCATTCAGTGTGAGAGGAATTTGATACCTCTATGCTACCCAGAGTTGTGAATGTCCCTTTGTTCTTTTGCACTGGCACTAGTATGCTTATTCTCCAGTCATCCTTCATACACCTTTCTCTGCATTCTGCTATGAATACCCTCTGGAGCCATTTTACCCCTATGTCACCCAACATCTTTATCATATCTGCTGTGACCTCATCTGAGCCTGCTGCTTTCCCTGACTTCATTTTCCTTAGTGCTGTTCTTACTTCTTCTAGCTTGGGGTTGCCTTCTTCTTGCATTGTAAGCCATGTCTGGGGGAGTACAGCTTATGTGGGTCATTTAGATGCTGCTAGAGTCCTCTTCCATTTGCCTTTGATGTCCTGTGGACTACTGATCAGGTTGTCTGGCATCACTTATGAATAGTGTCTGATGCCTATCTTTTTCTTTCTGTCTTTGCCTGATAGAGTTTCTTTCTGCCATCTACAGAGGCACTTTTCAGAAGGTTGTAGAATGCCTTGATGCCTTGTTCTTTGCTATAGTAACTGCTCTCTTATGCCTCTGTGTGCCAACCAGTATTCCTTCTTAAGTCTAGTCCATCTTTTCTATCTTCCATGCTTTTTCCTGCACTCCTGCTTTCTTTTGATGACTTCCTAGACTTTATACTTTACTACCAGATGTCCTTATATAACTCATTTCCATACCTGTCTTGGCTGTATATCATTTCTACAGTCCTCACACCACATGCTGTTTTCTGGTACTGGCATTCTTTTTTTAATTCCACCTATTTCCAGTTCTTCCTGAGGTGCTAGAGCCATGAGTGCTTCTTTGAACTCTTGTGCTTTCTTTCCAGTCAACTTGCAGGTCTTCAGCCTAGTTTGTGTTGACCTTAGAGCCTTTTCTGACCACTGCTTGTGACAGCTGGTGGTTTATGCTGTGGACAGACTATTTTGCTTGGGATAATGCTGCTGCACTTCCCTTTCCTTCCTAGGAGGACGTCCATCTTAGATTCATACTGGCCACTATTGTATGTGATCTTGTAACTGACTGTTGCTGTAAGAACATACATCTCAAGTTTCTTACATACATAAACCCACGGTCTCTTTTATCCATATGTTAATAAAATAATGGAGCAAATTCAAATTTGAAAAATAGGGAAATAAAAAATGGATACATGGGTATAATCTAGTCTTTCTAATGTATAAAGTATCTTTTATTATATAATTATGTAACAAACTTCAGAAATCATAGCATCTTCATTTTTCACAATACTAACTCCTTGTGGTACAGTATAATATAGTTAATGTGTTACACTTACTACACATTGGAACATTTTTCACAATACTAACTCCTTGTGGTACAGTATAATATAGTTAATGTGTTACACTTACTACACATTGGAACATTTTTCACAATACTAACTGCTTGTTGGTACAGTATAATATAGTTAATGCGTTACACTTACTACACATTGGAACATTTTTCATAATACTAACTCCTTGTGGGTACAGTATAATATAGTTAATGCGTTACACTTACTACACATTGGAACATTTTTCACAATACTAACTCCTTGTGGGTACAGTATAATATAGTTAATGCGTTACACTTACTACACATTGGAACATTTTTCACAATACTAACTCCTTGTGGGTACAGTATAATATAGTTAATGCGTTACACTTACTACACATTGGAACATTTTTCACAATACTAACTCCTTGTGGGTACAGTATAATGTAGCTAATGCGTTACACTTACTACACATTGGAACATTTTTCACAATACTAACTCCTTGTGGGTACAGTATAATATAGTTAATGCGTTACACTTACTACACATTGGAACATTTTTCACAATACTAACTCCTTGTGGGTACAGTATAATATAGTTAATACATTACACTTACTACACATTGGAACATTTTTCACAATACTAACTCCTTGTGGGTACAGTATAATATAGTTAATGCGTTACACTTACTACACATTGGAACATTTTTCACAATACTAACTCCTTGTGGGTACAGTATAATATAGTTAATGCGTTACACTTACTACACATTGGAACATTTTTCACAATACTAACTCCTTGTGGGTACAGTATAATATAGTTAATGCATTACACTTACTACACATTGGAACATTTTTCACAATACTAACTCCTTGTGGGTACAGTATAATATAGGTAATGCGTTACACTTACTACACATTGGAACATTTTTCACAATACTAACTGCTTGTGGGTACAGTATAATATAATTAATGCGTTACACTTACTACACATTGGAACATTTTTCACAATACTAACTCCTTGTGGGTACAGTATAATATAGTTAATGCGTTACACTTACTACACATTGGAACATTTTTCACAATACTAACTCCTTGTGGTACAGTATAATATAGTTAATGTGTTACACTTACTACACATTGGAACCCACCTATTTTATATCTACTTTTATTATCATGCAGTAGTTGGACTGTTAACTCTAAACTAACCATAGGTATGAGCACATTTGAGTGTGGTACAGAAAAATGATTGTAGAAGGGCTAGGCAGCCAATGGTGTGATGGTCACTGTTGAAGTAGCACCCCAACCCCATGTACAAAAATGGGGGGGGGGGGGGTTGATGCCAATGTTATTTGCAATAGTTGAAAAAAGCTGTTGTTGACATGCAGACTACCAACCCCAGATGACCAAAAGCACATTCAGTCAAATGTGGATTACAAGAAAAAAATTGCTTTCTTTGCTTCTGTAGGGTGCAAATACTGCTACACTCCCAACATGGGGGGGGGGGAGCTGGGCTCCTGTGTCCTCACTACTTTTATATTCCAAGTATGAAGTCACACACCAGTGGAGAAAAGGGAAAACTCCCTAAACCTGACTGCCTCATAATCTCATACTACACCAGTCAACAAACTGTAAATTGGAAAAAAAAAGTCAGCTGATTCACAGGTCCACTAAAAACATTCTAGAAAATAAAGTGAATAAAGCTATATATAATGTATACATACATATATAATTATACATATATATATATATATATATATATATATATATATATATATATATATATATATACACACACACACATATATATATGTGTATATATATTTATATATATGGTTCCCCTTCAGAAGGTCGAACGGCTGCTGAAATCTCGATATCCATATGTTCAAGACCATATGCTCGAAATTTCAGAAGCTCGACCTTCTGAATGGGGATTGGCATACAGCGCAGAATGGGAGATTTCCCTTTCTTCTCTGTAGTGCGATCTCGGAGTTGGTATAAATAAGTAGCGGTGGTGTGGGGGTGCAGGGGGGCTTGCCCCCCTACAGAAACATTGTTTTGTTGTTTTTTGTTTTTTTTTCCCTTTCAGAAGGTCGAGCTTCTGAAATTCGAGCATATGGCTTCGGCCATATGCATTTCGAGATTTCAGTTGTTCGACCTTCTATAGGGGAACCATATATATATATATATATATATATATATATATATATATATATATATATCCAGGTGCAACTAACCATAGGCAAAACTGCCTTACAGTTTGTAGCATGCTACAGACCACCCTCTCAAACTCAGGAACCCCACACAGCCTTCCTGAAGACACTGGAGAGTATGAATGTCTCTCCAAATACCATCATTTTGGGAGACTTCAACTACCCAAACATAAACTGGGAACATTACTCAACCCCCAACACCCTAGCCCAAAGGTTCCTAGAATTCATAAACTCAAATGCAATGGAACAACTAGTCACCATTCCCACAAGAGGAGACAATATACTAGACCTGATCATCACAAACATGGGGACAAAATGCTCCACACCGGAAGTACATCCCTCTTTGGTAAGATCAGACCATAAATTAATCTCACTGGACAAAAGACCACAGTGAAGAACTTTTCAAAAGCAAACGTCACACTTCTTAAGACTGAAGTGGTATCTTTCAAGGGCCCTGGGCCAGTGAAAACCACAACCCACACTGCTGAATCCTTTGCAAATGCCTTCTATGGGCACCTTCAAGAATGCATGGATCATGCAATCCCAAATAAAACCAAGACCCATTCCCCCAAAGGCAGGCACCGGTCTGGTGGACCCCAGCCATAAACAAACTTTACAATAGGAGGAGGAAGCTACTACATGACAGAGCAAAATCCCTAAAAGGGAAGGCATCTCTGATCAGTACTAGCAAAAAACTACGATCACTCATAAAATCATCCAAGGCCAACTTTGAGAGAAAAATCGCAAAAGACACAAAGACAATCACAAGGCCTTCTTTAGCTATGTTAGAAACCTGGGTGGAAACTCCCAGATATGCTCAGAGTTAGTCCAAAATGACACAAAATACACTGAACCCACTGACATTGCCAACATTCTGGCAGACAGGTTCAGTGCAAATTTCTCCTCCCCAAAAGGAGAAATAACTATCCCAGCAGAGTGTAGCCTCCCTAA